>NC_079428.1:15767483-16028421 GCF_026213295.1 Gadus chalcogrammus
GAGCTGCCTAAACAAACAGTCTGGGTTATTTAATGTATTAATGTTTCTTTATGAAAGAAAAATGACTTTGGTATGTGTGTAAGACCTATACCACCAGTGATTGTTTTATCTGTCTCTTGGAGTAGTTATTTCTAATGCACTACCACAGCAGCAGTGTGCTGCTATAGATAAATGTCCCTTTAATCCCTTATCTATCTGCACATTGATATCTTCTGCGGTTTTTACTGTGCCTTTTAATGGTTAGTGTCTGGAACACCGCGAGTTCACTTACATACACAGCATTTCAAGGTTGTCTTTAAGTCCCGGGTTAAGAGTTGATCACCAAAAGAATTTACGAATGCAAATAGGGAGTTTCAGTGTTCCTTTGTTGATATTGTAAGGGCTGTCAACAATTTCTAATCCCAAAGAAAGACATGAAATATCTGTATTTTAATCCCTTTCTTCCTGTGCTTTTTCCAACAGATTAACTTCAATGTGGCAAAGTATTCAATCTCTCCTGATTTGAAGTACGTCCTCTTTGCTTATGATGTGAAACAGGTAAGTCCCTGATGGAAGGCCAGCATTTCTTCAAATGCCTCTCTCTATATTAACTTCCTTGGAAATCCCCCTCCTTTCAAAGTAGTGCTTCTGTTCATGGGGTTGGCATACACTGTTAGCTCTTGGGCTTTGTTACTTTCTCACAATGCATCAGTGTTTATGGCTGCCAGTCACATTCATGCTAATGGTTTACGCGGAAAAATCATAGATAGGCAGCATTAAACGAGATTCCACATCTAGCAAACACAATTTGCAAAGCTGCCCCACTATTGAGGCCTTTCTTTCTCTCTTCTCTGTTTTGCTCTCTCTGGAAACTCCAGATTTCCCTCTACCTCACACGTTCATGAATACTTTTGAGTAATTCCCCTGGAAGGATTGTGAGATATGTATGCACAATGGGGTTCCTTGTTTTGCCATACAATTTGCATAAACACCTAGTCCAGCCATTCCAGCCATCATTTTATGATAATGTAGGGGATTGGAATATGTAAATTAGACAATCAAATCTATCAGAGATTAGACTCAAATAATGAGGAATGTGAAGATTATTTTGAACTACTTTGCCTCTGAATGAGAGGTTGGAAATCAGGATTTTGTGACGGATCATCTGGGCAGGACGTGCTCTTGTAGCACGTCCTGCCCAGATGATCCGTCACTTATACTAGCAAATGTCACTAGTACTAGCCAATGTGGACATTACTAGCTAATACAAGGTATGATTTAATGTAGCCAGTAGCTAATATTCCTAGTTCCAGCAAATGTAGCTATACTAGCTGATGTGAACCGTATTAGCAACATAGCCAGGACTTGTTAATGTAGCAAGTACTTGCAAAAGCTAATAGATAAACTTCTAACCACATCACCCATCTATCTTACAGTTAACACTTTTGTATAAATAGTATCTAGCAGATTTGATCAACAACAAAATTTATTTTCCTTAAATTCATATCATGAAGCCTATAGAAAAGTTTAACGTTTGGGTTAACCAGGACCCAGGCTCGGAGAGAGAGTCTAAAAGTATTTTAGGGATCTTTATTCCCTAATAGACACCAGGCAAATATAAAGCCTATAGAAAAAACTATATTCCAACTATTAGTGAAAGATAGAACTAACTAGAGAATCTAACTAAGGCTGAACAAAAATCCACTGCAGAACGTTCCTGTAGGACAACTTGGTTGAATACGGCGGTAGCAGGTTTGTTCATGGAAAGAAGCAGCGACTGGTGAGAAAAGGACAGATTATTAATATGTTAGAGAAATCCTGCCAATAATTCCATGATTTATGTGCATTTCCACGTGAGTTATATGGGGGTGGAAAAAAACTGATTGATGAGACCAAAGCTAGAATGTCTCTTAAGGCCAGCAGGGAAGACCATGGGGCCGAAAACCTGCTGGAATTTGAGGGTCCAAGGCCCACTCTGATGCCCCACCAGATGGGAAAGGACCACTGGCCTCAATGCTGCTTGGACTGCTGGGCCGTGGCTGTACTGTCAGCGTGGCTTCGCACGCGATTGTGACAGAAAAGTACAGTCAAGTACAGTGGCACAAGAAACACATCCACTTCTCAGACACGCCCTGTTCTATGAATCCTAGTTCAGTCCAATACTAAAGGCATTATAACAGTTTTATGTCTATGAATCCTAGTTCAGTCCAACATAAAATAAATTAGGTGAGTGCTGCATGCAGCGCTCAACTATTGATCTTCTTAAGTTTTATTCTCTCTTTCTTTTTATCATTCCTCTTAATTATTCTCTACAAACTTTGGGACCTACAGTATCTCCTTCCTCAATTTTGCTTGAAATCGCACGCTTCTTTTCAGATTTTTAAAATATTTTATACTTTTAAGATATTCTACTTTTAAAATACAATTTTTTACAATGGAAGTCAATGCGGAGCCATCCGCCCATTCTCTGACACTTACTAATTCAGACTTCGTAACTTGGTCAATATTTTGTCGTTAACCTTTGTTCAAATGTTTAACAAACCAACACAATTGTACCTTCAATAATCTGAAAACAGAATTTTGATTACCTTTAAACTATTTTCAAAATCACAGTTTAAATTCTATGTCGGCTTGTTTATTAGTTGGTCTCATTGATTTACGCTGAGGTTAGATCGCGATTGGACTACTTTTTACGGCGTTCAGGCAGCGGTGCCAGATTGGGCGATTTTCCCGCCCAATTGGACAATTTGCATAACGTTAGGCTTGACAAATTAGCATAAGGCGAGTACGTACAATTTCGGCTATTTCAGATTCTTCAGTTCAATTCCTTTTACATTTCTGCATTTTGAGCAATGCTTTGCGCTTTCCATTCAGCTGTCAATGTATTTATTTCCCACCATTTAAATTGTTTTAAATGGTGTGCATGTTTACATTGTTTACTCCATTTAGGCCCCGTCCACATGGAGCCGAAACGGGCGAAAACTTTCCGGTTTTGTTTTATGCGGTTCAGGAATATCTCCGTAAAGACGGAGTCATTGTAAAACCGTATCGAGCTGTAGAAACGCTGTAGTAAATATTCAAGGCGCTGGTTCTCCACAGAAAAAGTGGAGCGCATCAAGCCTGCACGCATACTGCCTGCGCGCTGGATACAAACATTCAGTCACGAGGAGATTCAACCTTTTCAATTGAGTAGAAATACTTTTGAATGTACAGTTAGTTATTAAATTTATCAAGGGTTTAAAGCTACAAAAATAATACAAATAAAATAATAAATAAAAAGTTCAACGCAACTCCGACGTCCCCCAGCTGGTGGGGGGCTAATGACGTCATCGTTTGCATTTCAGGTGTCCACACAAATCCTTACTATCCGGATAGACTTGAATCCACCTACGAGGGTGGTTTCAGAAATGTGCGGTTTCGGACACCGGATTCGCCGGCTCCGTCTGGACGGTCGGCCGAAACGCACAAGCCTATGCGGTTTCACCAAAAAATCGGCTTTGTGTGGACAAATCCCTTCACTTGATTGAAGCCGTTTAACGTTTCTTTATGTCTTAATCTACGTGGCTTTATTAAAAAATATTTTCAACCTAATTTACTTACACTTTGTGCTACAGCACTCACCACATTTTCTGCAGGAAATGTATTTTCTAGTTGTAACTGTTCTATGACTGTTAATCCTAGTTCAGTCCAACACTAAAGGCATTATAACAAGTTGCTTTAAAGCCCAGAAGGAAAATACAGGAACTGTAACAAAGGATTTCGATAAGGAATATTCCTATCTTGGATTATGGATAATAGTTTTCAAGTTCACAAATATAACAAGGCAATAAATAAAACCTATAACAATTCAGGTTTTCTTTCATTTAATCTTATCTAAAACGACTTGATAATCATTTTTTTCGGCAAGTTAGTTTCACCTTCTATCCCAAGCTTTATGATTTCAGCTGTGCAAAGAAGGTGCTGAACAACAATGGCAAACAAACCATTTAAATTCCCCCCCAACACTTCATCTGTGCTTCAGCAAGCCGCTGTCGACTTAACTTAAGTTAAACGGCTCCCGTGGCCACGGAGGAGGTGACCACTGGACTGTCACCGCTTGTGTTTCCAGCCATTCTCCGGGCAAGAGAGGGGGGAAATACAGCTCTGTGGAACACAGCTGGACCTCTCTGTTGCCCTCAAACCCCCCGCCAAGCTGTCCTTTATCCACGGGAGCGAGAGAAATAAATAAATAAAACCCCTCGCTGTTTATTCTTCAACACACTCCACGGCTTTGTCTCCAGGGTTTACACTGACACACACTATAGAAACACAATAAAGAATCAGACAGAGGAACACGCACGCAAGCACACACACACACACACACACATACACACACACACACACACACACACACATGCTTAGACATTTATACAAACGTATACCGGGAACAGCACATATATACACACATACATATATGCAGAATCTGGGGTGGATGAATGCGGGTTCTTGTTAGGATACAGCAATGTGTAAACAATATTTATGTTGGTATATCCTCCATGTCATAACTAACACATATGCTTGTAAATCCATTTCCCCCCCCAACAAAACGAGCTGCAGACTCAAGGATATTGACATTCTACACAATATATATTTTTGAATTTTTAACATTTAACATTGTATGTGGTTGTTTATTGTCATTAGAGTATAGTAGTGCATGTGTTGTGCTTTGTAAGTGTTTGACCAACTTGCTATTAATAGAAGACATGATCAATACACCCAACACATAGTTCTCCAATTTGATCTCCACTAAATAGATATTTCAGTTTATTCACAATCATCCCTGGTTACACCTGTATACGTCCACACCTTATTTTCTGTTAAGCCCCATATATTTATGTTGATCCTATCCCCCATTAAATCAGCAAATATTCCTGTCACAATGATCCATTAATTGTTATTGATGTATATTCCCTTCAATCCATTGCGACTTTCCCATATTTAAATACAACCATAATTTATTAACGATAATCTGTATTATCCAAACAACTCCAAATAAAAACAGGCAGAAAACTTTAATAATATTGTAGCAACCCTGCGACTCTAAGAGGTTTTGTGCTATGTGTTTGCTCATGTCAATCGTTTTATTATTTTTTCCATTATGCCAGTTGATCCGTGTGCAAGTTGTAATGTTCTACCTGTCAATCGATGTGGGTGGCAAATCAAAGCGGCAAGTGGGAGGGGCTTGGCGAGGCTTTAAAGAAGGGAGAATTGGGCTGGTCGGTGTATGTGTGCATTAAGAGACCGGCGAGGTCATTACATTACATAAATAATAATTAGGAATTAAAACATGGGGGGGGGAAGGCCTTTTCACCCCAGGGTCAGTGCTTGGCCCTCCAGTGGAGGTCAAGGAGGACTTGGGTGAGGGGTTCTCTGGTTAGAAGGCTGGTGGCAGAGTTTTGTTCAGGACCTTGTGTGTGGTTCTATAGAGCAGTGGTTCCCAACTTTTTTTGTCTGGTGTAGCTGTCTTGTGTTTCGCCATGCCAGAAGGTCAAACCAGTTCAGGATATTCCATTTCAACATCATACCAAACTCTGTCAATGGCTTTTCAGAGAAAAGATGTGCTTTCACCATTTTCACCGTAGGGCTTCTGCTAGTGGTGGCAAGATGGTTACAAGCAGTGGGAACAGCTCGCATCTCTACCCTCACAATTCCTCTCCCATAGCTTGACTTTCTTGATGAAAACATTCACTTTGTCATACATGTTAAAGAGCCAGTGAATCCAAAACCGTTTTTTGGTGTGTTTTAATCTAGGTATGATGGTAAAACCCTCTGTTTTCTCCCCCAAAAACACATTTCTTAAATCTGAATTCTGACAGTTCTCAATTAATCCCTTCTCTTGCCGTGCTCTGATGCCGCTGTAGATGGGTTACCTTCCTTTAAATATGCTTTGGATCCTGGGACGTAGAAATGAATTCAAACAAAATACTTCTCAATAAACTGGGCCTGTTTAGTCCTGTTTTACCCTTTTCACTGGACTCCCCTGGACTTAAATCCATAGCGACAAAAACGGGGCATTTAAGCCATGTATCCATGTTTGCTAGCAGCTTGCTGTAGTTGGTTTGGACATAAGCGAGAATGTAACGTGTTTGCGTGAGTGAATGTGAAGTTGTGTAACCGTTGACACGTGCTGGAAGGGGGAAGAACTTGTTAAGAATCCTCCTGATTCTTCGGAGGGATGGAGGTCGGGCAATGGCACGGAGGTGGAAGAAGGCTGTGTTGGTGATGTGGTTTACAGGGGTAGAAGGGAGAAGGTGGGGTGAAGGATGTTTCCAAGGTAACAGATTGGGGTGGAAGTGGCGAAGGTTTAAACATCACTATTGAGTGTGAATTCCTGAGTGTTGCGGGTAAGGGGTCTGGGCCCTTGATTATGATTTCTGACTTATTGCATTTGGCTTTCTCTGCAGCAAGCTTTACAGTAGAGGGAAAGTCGTGTAGTGACTGGGGGAGTTTAGGGGGAGCGGGACCTGGGAAATGTACCATTTCATAATTATATATATATATATATAAATATATACTGTATGTATTAACCATAAATACATAGTGTACAGTTTTTTTCATAGATCTGAATGATGAGTTATACAATCTTCCTTCTGCTATCAAAGTTGAATCATCTCAAAGAAAGCACCCTTAACCCCAAACTCAGATTCCAATTCCAACCTTGTTTACCTCCACCACGAAATTAAGGACCAGACAGCCTCATGGGAGAGCACCAATATAACAAAGGGGAGAAGGGAGAGATTGCGTCTGTCAGTGTCTTTGCAGACAATCCTTTATCATGGAAAAAAAACACAAAACCGGTCAACTCCACCTCTCGCCCCAATTCTAGAAGTACATTTATATTTTGGCTTCGGTACTGGTGGTGCTATCTTTCAGTTCACCACTTTCCATCTGATCACACCAACAGTGGATAAGAGAACACGTTTATTAAGTACATTTGGCTTTTAACAAACAGGAGTGTTCGAGGAGCGGCAGTAGGTTATTCAATAAATTAAAACATCTTGAAAGTTCAAAAATATTAAAATCTTTAGAATATGTTGGAACAGAATGTGTAACATTACACATTGTTGATTTATTTTGATTAAATTTTAAATGAATTAGAATACATTTACTCCCAATCTATTTGGGAACCTACACAGACATTGACAGGTTATCGAATAGCATCTAATGCTGTAGGTAATATGTGATTATAATATCATAGCAGCCCATTTCGTAGCCCCACTCAACTACCTCAGGTGTAAGCAGTCTGTGATGGTTCTGTTATTTCTTCAGGTGTTTCATGGAACTGTCGTCATCCTACCTGTTTAGAAAACCAATACATCGCTGGCTCATCTTTATGACTTCCTTATTGATGATCCAGAATGAACCAACCAGCTTAGCGATTCACCCTCACGTTTTTAATGCCAGTTAGACAGTTGGTCGTAGTCCCAAGAAGCCCAACGCTTGCACCAGGTGGTAAATAAGAAGAGAGTTGCTGGCTGTGACTAAAAGAGAGTTAACTAGCTCCCTGGAGGAGATCTCTGGCTGACCTTAACCCTGAACCTCCTCTGCAGGTCAGTCGGTTCTCACAGCTCCTCGTTGGAGACTATTGATTTCCACCACTTTGTTTACACGTGACTCAATAGGGATGGTATTGAGAGCCAACTGCAGTTTCTTCAGGGTGTAATTCACTGGATGACTTCCTCCTTAAAAGGGGAATAAAAAAAACCTTATCATTTAGTTTTACATCATTTAGATGCAAATATTGATCAATCAACATTAACAGTCACAAGGAACCAAATCATGCTGTAGTGCATAACACTTTGCTATCATTCCTACATTGTGTTTGCAGTTCAAACCAGTTCAGTTCACATTTGAGGCCCAGGCCTCTCTTCAAAGTGTTTACATCTTAAAACACGTGAAAACAAGTGAAACATCGCAAGGAACAAATAGCACCAGCAATATAAATACTGGGAAAGTGCAGAAGGATAACCATAATAATAATTACAGTAACGCATTTCAAAACGCTTCAAAGAAGATCACAATAACAAAGCAAATGTTTAGGGAAGACAAAGAAAATTAATTCCATAGCTGGCATAGAATCAAATATCCTCATTCAAACCTAATCAAATTAAACCAGCTAAAAATGTCTTGATCTACAGATGTTTTTTTCTCAATATTAGTTTTTTATAATCAAATCTGCAGTGCCATGAATCACGGTTTGGCATAGTTATTCTTCTGGTGACTTGACTTCTTCTCTAGCGATGAAAGCGCTAGGGTAAAGGAAGAAGAAAATGTCACCGCTTTATTTCATTTCATTGCTGAGCAGACTACAAAGGTCAGTGCTTTGTTCACTTCATTTAACAGAGAAAAGAGACACTTTGAAAATGACTTTAGTCTACATCTACCTCTACTCCTCATTTGGCAACAGCGGAGAGCTTGTAGTAGGTTCCGCCGGAGTTGGATAGGTCTTATTAGAAGATGTGAACAGTCAGACCACATCAGTGACCCACATCAGGGAGTATAGAATATAAAAGTAGGAAAATATAAATAATTTCACCATTGCATTTAGTTTACTAAGGCCTCAGGCAACCTACCCTGCCTTTAATACGTTGCAGAGCTCTGTCTGAAGGAAGCAAACTTGAGCCGCAAATAGCTGACAGAATGCCTGTAAACAATCCCTGTCTGTACACAATGAGCCCTCCTCCGTGAGCAGTACTCCATTAGTAGTAGAGTAGCTCACTGTTTGGGAGCTCCGAGAAGAGATGTTGGAAGCCAATTTGAAGCATACTTTAATAAATATTGTGACGCCCTGCCCCTCTCTCTGCCTATTGGTTGTGGGTGGAGATTGGGAAAGGGCGTCATGCCAATTGGCCACACCTGTGGGGGTATAGGGATCCAGAGATTTAAGGGCTGGGTAGCCATGTGTTGAGTCTCTTTGCTGCTTCTAGGCTGAGCTTTGGGCTCCGTCTTCCACCCGCCATGTGGTCTTAAGTATAATCTCTTTTGTTTAAGTATAATTGCTTATGTTTACTTTAACCAGTAAAAACGGGTTACTAATAAACTAGTTTCTCTTTATTTCATGTGTGGACTCCCTTTATTTTGCCACTACCTGACCCGGTGTGTGACAAAATGGGGGCTCGTCCGGGATCATTCTCTGTTCCAGCATCCCTGCCATCAAACTTCCCTTAACAGACTCCTTTAACTTTTTATCCAATATCTCAATCTCATATTTCTCAGCAATTAGCAGTAACTGGTCTTTAGTACACTGATCCAGTAGTGCTACTGACGGTGAGTCAACAAATTTATCCACTGTAGACGCCATACCTGGACTACCTACACTCACAAAATAGAATAGGAGAAAGAAAAAAACAAAAACAATATCAGCTGGAACCACTAACAAAGTCTGGGACAGCCAAACCAAAATGGAACCTCCCCAGCCCTGACTAACTAAGACATTAGCGACCCCATAACTACCTTAACTCCATCCCTAGTCTTCGTGCCGCTACTGATGGGGGGTATTTATGCACTTTAGCCCACCGGGCTGGATTTAAGGGATCCAGCCCTTAAATCTCTGGATCCCTATACCCCCACAGGTGTGGCGAATTGGCCTGACGCCCTTTCCCAATCTCCACCCACAACCAATAGGCAGAGAGAGGGGCAGGGCGTCACAATATATTTAATATAGTATAATATAAAATTGCTGTATCTTTGGGGTTCAAGTCGGAGGCATACAACAACAACAACTGTGTTTCTGATTATAGGATAGCTGACTTTCATTCCACTTAGTGTTGGATAACTTATTGTCTTATTGCCATAAAAAGAATTAACATAACTGTATCATACATGGTTGATACAGTTGTTAGCCAGGGATCATTAAAAAGTAATGGGATAGCAACATAATGTCATTTCATTGCACAGTGTATGTATGTGTAGAATCTCTATGGGACCAAATGGAAGGCCAATTTCCCTTTGGTAGTGTAGTTTTTTCTCATTAACTGTTTCTCGCTTTCAGTCAGGATAATTCATTAATTCATAAATAATCAACAAATGCATACATGGTTGATACAGTCGTTGTACACTGAAAAATACTATAAAAATACATATATTGAACGTCAAAAGCAGTTTTATTTCTCAGGACATCAGGTGTTATATATTTTTTTTAACTGCAGGCTTTTTTAACAACCATCAGAGACCAACCAACCAACATCCCAAACCGGTCTATGACTCATATCAGCTCTCCAGAGCTATTTTTATGTGAGCTCCAATCACACATTAATCTCGGATCCAGTGAACATTTGCACCGCTTACTCGACTAAGCCCTGCCGCCGTTCTTAACCGCTACGCATAAATCAAGACATGGAACAGGGCCCTCCTTCTCAATTCCAGAAGGCCTTATTTAATTCCTTCTTTACAATCCTTGTTCCAGCAGCAGTGGTTTTGATACCCTGTCATCATTGTGTTTGATTTATTCAAATGGCTCTATGAGAAAGACATTAGTTTCTTAGGAAGTTTATTTATTTATTTTTCATTCTCTTTCTCTTGCCACTCGCCGCTGATGTTGTTATTTTACATGGGCTTTCTGTGCACTGAGCGATTGAAGTTGTCACAGTAGCTAGTGTTCAGAGTATGTGCACTTTATTTTATTTATACTATATTATATATTAATTATATACATACAAAATACTTCCAGACCATTGTACAATTATTTTGGGCACTAAGAAACAGTTTCCATAGTTCAATTTATTTGACCAATAATCTTGCGATTTGCTCTTAGAGCATTCACGGCCAAGGGTCCAGCTGTTTCAGCCATGCAATCATAGCCCTGAGTCACAGAACCTTCTCACCTCCATCCCGAATCACTGCTAATCAGTGTAGCTGTCCATCCGAGATATTGTTCAGCCTAATATTTTATCCAGCTCCGGTAATTACCTCATCAGTGTATGGATTAAGAGTTCAACAGCATTTCATTTTCAAGATCTCAAATAAAACACCTGTGCTCATTATCTAGTAACTGTATGCTAAACATGTGCTAACCATTCATTAATGGTTAGACATATGCTAACAGTGAGCTAACCATGTGCTTACCATGTGCTAATTGTGTGTTAAACATGCTAAGAGTGGGCAATCAACCAACCATATGTCTACTAGGCACTAAAAACTTGGTAACCGTGTGTGCTAACTATGTAATAACCATTTGCTTTCTACGAAATAAGATGCATTAATCGTGTGCAAACTAGAGTTTCACTATCAGAATTTGCACAGTTCTGCATGTCTTTACAGTTCCAGATGCCACATCTATCTTTAACTCTTTCTGTATCAATCCCCCCATTTTTTTTTTCTCTCCATTTATTGGTCTCTCTTTTTGTCACCGCCATAGTTTATTCTTCTCTATCTCTCACTGCTTTTCGGTCCCTCCCCAACTCTCTCGTCCTCTCTCTTCCTTTCATTCCCTCCCTGACTCTCGCTCTCTATCTATTACCCCTTCTGTCTATCTCTCAATCCTTTTCTGTGTGCCGCTGTCAGGCCATTTCTCCTCCACACTCTCTCATCTCTCGTGGGCTTTCAACACAGAAGGGATCCTCCATGATGAGTTCTGCCATGAGGAGTTCCTCGCATGGAATTAACAAATCTCATCACCCAGCTGTCATCCATGCAGATTGTATTGTCTGCAGATTCTGGAGACCCCCCCCCCCCATTCTTTCTTTTTTTGTTTTGATGTTATATCACTCTTTCTCTTGCTATAGCTCTGACTCGCTCTCTCTCTTTCTCTCGTCTCTAATTCAACTGAATCCAAAGAGATTTATTGGCATTTTCTTGCAATGGAAACTTAGATTTACATTGCCAAAGCACATAACCAGTAAAAAAAGATAACTTAACATTTTCAGAAATGCAAGACAATAACATCCAAAGATTGTTACACAATGATAAGTACTCAACTAAAACTATAAAACGAGAGACAGTGATTTCTAAACGTAAAGACGCATCAAGTACTTTGAAAAACAGAGACACAAAGATTTAGCATTGATTTATTAACATTCAAACTTTCAAATTTTAAGTAGTGCCTTAAGGTTGTAGTAGCAGACGCGTACCATCTATAAACACTGTGCTTCAGATTTGTGTGCAATTATTTGAATTGATCTATTTTGTCTTAATTTAACTACAGTTGGAGAGGCTGTGTGAAATGTTGTTGTACCTAAGTATAATGACAAACAAGACCATTCTAATCTATTCTATTCTATAGTAAAAAGTGGAAAATATACATTATGTTTTCCCTCATACTCTCTCTGACTCACTCACTCAGTGAGCCCCTGTGTTCTGGTTAAAAGTTTCCACTGTCTCTCTCTCTCTGATTTCTTTAGGTGTACCGGCATTCCTACGTGGCGTCCTACAGCGTCTACAACATCCACACGCGGTTAGTCTCTCTCTCTCTCTCTCTCTCTCTCTCTCTCTCTCTCTCTCTCTCTCTCTCTCTCTCTCTCTCTCTCTCTCTCTCTCTCTCTCTCTCTCTCTCTCTCTCTCTCTCTCTCTCTCTCTCTCTCTCTCTCTCTCTCTCTCTCTCTCACACCAGGCATGTCGTTGCCCCTGACCTGATAAGGATGGACCCATTACATGAAATACTCAGATGGAAAAAATATGTAAAGATCAAGGTCTATCTCATTGGACCATATGGCAATAGTATGTTTTGATTACAACGCTAACGTCTGATGTTGTAAAGGTAGCTGATCATTCAAGCCTTGACTTTTAGCCAATTGGATTCAAAATGGCTCGAATTTAGATTTATTCACAATGATGTAGGCCTGCTATAGGAAATAAAATATTTCAAAAGAAAATAACAATCGTTTCCCAGCTATGACTCAAAGAAGGAAATGGTGGAAAGTGCGGATGGTGGTAATGAAGAGGATGAACATGATGAACAGGATTATTTGATGTTGGTAAGATTTGCTAAAAGTCTGGACCAGAAAGGGACTTCACTTGGCAGGAGTAAATTACCTTTTTCATTAAAGGCAGTTATCACTAACTTCTTTGACATTTTGATGCTGGCACCATGCTATATGAACTCATTTAACAGACTCACTGACTTCAGATTTAATAGGCTGGCCAGACTGATTACACGTGTTTAATTGGAAACATTTCCAGATACTCGGTCTAAGGATGTTGGTCTCCGGACAGGACGTATTTAGCTTATCTTGTCACTGGCTCAGCGAGAAGATTAGTTTGTGTTTGACCTTTGATACCATCTCCCGTGGCAGCATTTTGGCGACAGCGCTGTAGAGGCTTGTAGTCATGCATACCACCTTGTCTTGGGCCAGCATGTCCCTTAACTCTTCTAAAGTCAGAGTTTAGTGTGGTTTCTCATCAGAGTTTTCATGAAGTTGGTGAACCAGCTAACTAACCAATTGAATGACTGAATAACTAAGAACTCATCTAGCTCAGGCAACAAGTCTAAACCCTATCCGCCCATAATGAGCTCTATGTGTATAAGCTGTGCATCGTGTGTATAATTGTCTCCTAATTGACCTAATGAGTAAATAGTAAACAATAATTTAACTCATTGACTCTTAAGCTAATGAAGAATTTTCACTTAGCCATACGCTGCCATGTTGTTAACTAGGCTAATGGTTTAGATTTTAATTCTCTCTCTGTGTGCGTGTGTGTTGTCTCTCTCTCTCTCGCTCTCTCTCTCTCTTTCGGGGCTCCTCCAGTGAGGTATGGGAACTAGACCCTCCAGAGGTCGTCAACTCTGTGCTGCAGTACGCTGCCTGGGGAACTCAGGGTCAACAGCTGGTGAGTGGTACACACACACACACATACACACACACACATAGACACACACACGCACACACATACACACACACACACACACACACACACACACACACACACACACACACACACACACATGCATATGCATCCACACACAGATGGACCCACAGAGAAAATGCCCAAACGGACACGTGCGAACGCACACATACACACACAAGCAAAAACTCATCCATATGCATTCACACACACACACGCGTGCGTGTCGTCTCTCTAGTGCACTCTCCTCCTCCACCTCTACCTCACTCATCTGGCTCCAGCACACAGGGCCCCACTCTGCTCCTGCTTTAAGCTAGTTCTGTTTGAAGGATTTATTTTCTTTCTTTTTTTAAATTCTTCTTTGGAATGTATTAGAATGGAGTGCATTTTTAAAATGTTTTTCCTTCTTTGGTGTAAGAGCTGGTCCACTTGTTTACAGGAATGCTAATGCAGAATCTGTGCAGTGTTTCTCCGTCTCATGGCATGGTTATTTTATGGTTTATTTCAAATTTCGACTTCTTTACTTTGACTTTTTGTATTTCATATGTATGTGTATATATATATGCTAACCTTGGAAGATCTGTCATTATTTTTTGGGATTCCTGTGTGCGTGTGAGTGTGTGTGTATGTATGTGTGTGTGAGTTTGTGCCTGTGCTCACATATGTGCGTCTGTTTGTTCATGCACGTAAGGTTTTGGTGTGTGTGTGTTTCTTTGCACCGTAGATTCTTGCATGCTATTAGCTAAGAATGTGCAGGGGAACAGAACGAGATTCTAACATCGTTTCATCATAGTTTTTTATGATGGTGCTTTGGGAAGATGGTAGGGGCATGTTACTTAGTTACAAATGGTGGCCCTATTTTCTTTTCTGTTGGAACTATTGTAGTCTTCCCTTTCAGGGAGGTTCCCAATTGGTTATGGTTTGCAATAGAAAATAAAATCATGTCACATGCCACGAGCTGGGACTCCATATCAGACAGGACAGGTGTTGGAGATGCATTAGTGAGGCCTACCGATGCGTTGATCATTTTCTTTGGATGCAGCAAATTTGGCAATGCTATGATTCATTTTGTGAATCTAAACTAAACCTTTATTTTGGTCTGTGCTGGGTTTCTCCCTGTACATTGTAACACACTGAGCTTCAAGGCTCTTCTATGTGGAGCCCTGCTTGGGGGCATGTTGTCATCTTACCCTATAACTGCCAATTCCCTGAAATCCCCCCCCTTTTTTTAATCCTCAACCACCTTAGTAGGTAATTTCCTCAAAATGGCATGTATTTAAAGTCCTGAACATTCACAGTGGGTGCCATGAAAATCGGATCAAAAGAATGAAAGAACAATATTCATTCCGTAAATAGGTGCCTCCTGCTGTGTTTATTCTGGACAGTCGACCCACTTCTCAGTCCACTGGAAGGCCGTCATAGGCTCAGGGCAGAATCTACCTGACTTTAACAGTCTTTATGGGGACTTTTGTTGTAAGATAATACCACTGACAGTGCCTAAGACATCTGGCTTTCTAGACATGGCAAAAAAGTATAAGAAATACGCAATTTGGCACAAAAGCTAAATTGGGTGGTGACTTCACAAGATGAACTTGATACCTCTGCTGGAAGGAACTGCTGATCCTATGGTGCTGGTTAATTCAACCACCTGGTATCACTTTTCATGCAGGGCTGCCAGAGGACAAACCCCTTAAAAGCACTCTTATCAGGCATGAAACAGCGTCTTTATGTGAAAGCGTTTTGCAGTGTTGAGGTCTTTGACTAATTCATCTAAAGGTGGGGGGAGGCAATTACAGCACTTTCAAAGAGAGGAGCCCACTTGATGACACTAATGACAAATTCTTACACTCTCAACTGTACCGCAAATAAACTGTTATGCTTAATTATATATCAGGCTTCATAAAAAGGAAAGAAAAATACCAAAATTCTGCCAATTATCTGAACCAATTTCAGCAGAATACAGCCCCTGCTGCATTACAATATTAGATATGCATCACATTGTAACTGATTGCCTCCCCATGCAGATCTATATTTTTGAAAACAACATCTACTACCAGTCCGACGTCCAGAGCAACTCGCTCCGGCTCACCTCCTCTGGGAAGGAGGGGGTCATCTTCAACGGGATTGCTGATTGGCTGTACGAAGGTAGGCAAAGTCGTTTGCCGCTAACTCAGTCATACCCTCCTGTCTGTCCAATTAAATTTGAAAGACAAGGCTTCGCGACGCAACAGCTAGTTAGTTACAAGCTATTTCATGCAGGGCAAAGCTTGGAAAGCTTGAATTGGATTCGGGCTCATTGCAAGCGGGAACACATTAAGCGACTTCAAAGAGTCACTGCTCTGAGGTGTCTAGCTAAGCAGAAGGTTTAAGAGCATGGTTGTGGACGGTGCACATCTCCCTGTGACTCACTTAAAGAGGGAACCGGTCAAAGCTGGGTCGGGCAATTCATTTTGAGGAGCATTTCTTTGAACGATTTATGAATGATATATTGATTGTAACAGCAAGTAAAAATCAAGGGTGCTGACAAAAAAAGAAAAAACAAAAGGGTATATGTGGCTGTCAGGGGGCTGTTCTAAGACCATCCCAAGGGAGGGAGGCCAGGGTGTCTTTAAGGGAGCACTCACATTAGGCCAGCTGGCCGTGGCCGTGGACGTTTTCACACTAACCGTGCTCAAATCTGCCAGTGTGAGTGTGGCCAGTCTGGCCAGGCCAGGCCAACTTGGCCACTTGGGAGAGGTGTGCTGCTACGGTACGGGCCGCCACGGTACAGATGCTAATGAGCCGACACGCGCACACGCACGGCTACGCAACCTGAGCTGGATGACGTATAGTCCATGCGACGACCATGGACATAATAAAGGCGACGAGCCTTTATTATTAAACGGTAAACGGTAAACATGGCGTCAAGCGATGTTTACGCTTGTTTGCGTACTCGAAAAAAACATCAGTGAGAGTGGGCTCTAGGGGTGGGTAAAAAAATCGATACGGCAATATATCGCGATACTTTGCTGGCCGATAAAATATCGATTTGTTCAACTCCAAATATCGATACTTTGTTGTTAAAGGGGTAGTTCGGAATTTTGGACATAGGGCCTGATTCCGAAGTGAGCATTGGTATTCTATATCACTGGAGACAGTTTTCTCAACTGTATTTTTATTTCTACAAAATAAAAATACTTTTTTATATATATATATAAATAAAAAATATATAAAATACTAGGCCCTCATTGGTATTCTATATCACTGGAGACAGTTTTCTCAACTGTATTTTTATTTCTACAATTTCTAAAAGCACACTGAACCATCATGTTGCCTAGTCGTTCAATTGCGCTTCTGTCCCACGCTTCTCTGTTTACGTTCTTCTGTCGTGATTCGGTTACAAACCTAACCAGCGCATAGTAGAATTCCGCTTCTGCTGAGAAAGTACTCCCTCGATGATTCATGCGATGCAAGGTTAGTTTTATTTCTAACATTATTCTATCAACACAGACATTTAAATCTATAGTCTGTCTAACTTTAGAGCCACGTTACAAGATACCACAACGAGGGTACATGGTGGACACAGCTGTACCCGCGATGTATGAAGAGGTGAAGAAAGCGGTTAAAACATCCCTTGGCGCTGCGCAACGAGTTGCATTGACCTGCGACGGATGGACCTCCAGAGCCACACAGTCGTATGTGACCATAACGTCCCACTACATCTCCGACGACTGGGAAATGGTTACGCATGTTTTGCAAACGAGGGCAATGCATGAGAGCCACACCGGCAGTAACATTGCGGATTTGCTGAAGAGGGCCGTGGACAAATGGGGCATTCAGGATAAGGAGCCAGCCATTGTCACCGACAACGCCAGAAACATGACCAGCGCAGCAGAGCTAGTCGGTATGCCGCATTTTAAATGCTTCGCGCATACACTAAATTTGTCTTCTCTTCTACTTTTTTACTGCATGCACATAGGTATTTTATTTTCATTTGAACTTCAGTTCAGATTTCATACCGTGAAAAACTACTGTGCACTTTATTTCAGTTTTCAGCTCAGTGTTTCAGCTGTAAGAAATAAAACAACGACGACGCGATCGTCTGTTGCCTGGCAACGGGCGATCGCGTCGAATGACGTAGGAAGGTTCTTGAACATTCGCGAACTTTCATGCTCGTTCATTGCACTCCTTCATTGAGCGTGACAAGACAGGTTTTTGAATCCTGCTTTAAACACTCAGTTTACTAGCTAAATTCGATTAAACAATTCAATATAATACCAATATAAAGTAAAAACAAGTGTTATCTAGCGATCCGTTATCTGTATTATGTTATTTGGTGTTCGGCAACATAAGCGCGAACGGTTTTTGAAACCTGCTTTAAAAACTCAGTTTACTAGCTAAATTCGATTAAACAATACAAATATAAAGTAAAAACAAGTGTTATCTAGCGATCCGTTATCTGTATTATGTTATTTCGTCAGTTGTCAACAACTGATGACGTAGGCCGGTACAATTTTCGCCCCCGGTACAATTTTAACGTGACAGCGGCAGACTTTATTATGGTCCTTGCAGCTGACACTTGGTGATGACGTGTTACGAGTTACGACGTGATGACGTATGTACAAGAGCCTACCGTGGCCAGGCCACAGTTGCAACGGCCAATGGCGACGGCGAGATGGCCTAGTGTGAGTGAAGGCCAGAGAACAATGGGGCCAGTAGAGCACGGTTAGGTGTGAAACGGCCAACGGCCACGGCCAGATGGCCTAGTGTGAGTGCACCCTAAGTGTATACTTTCAAAATCTCCTTTGCTCTGGATGGTTATATCAGATGTCCTCATAAAACATTCTCTCAAAATATATCTGTAAATGAAAGACAATTAAAGTTGCATTATATTGATAGAGGTACAACAGACGACGCGATGCAGAAAACATGTTTCCAAACGACGAAATAACATAATACAGATAGCGGATCGCTATCTGTATTATGATAGATAGCGATAACACTTGTTTTTACTTTATATTTGTATTGTATTTAATTGTTTAATCGAAACAATAAAAAAAATTGCCCGCAAAACGGGCGATCGCGTCAAATCACGTAGGAAGGTTCTTGAACATTCTAGACTATGAAACCTGCTTAAAACACTCAGTTTACTAGCTAAATTCGATTAAACAATTCAATACAATACAAATATAAAGTAAAAACAAGTGTTATCTAGCGATCCGTTATCTGTATTATGTTTCAAGAACTCTCCTACGTCATTTGACGCAATCGCCCGTTTTTTTTATTGTTTCGATGAAACAATTAAATACAATACAAATATAAAGTAAAAACAAGTGTTATCGCTATCTATCATAATACAGATAGCGATCCGCTATCTGTATTATGTTATTTCGTCGTTTGGAAACATGTTTTCTGCATCGCGTCGTCTGTTGCCGGGCAGGTTGTCAGGATGTAAACAAACAATGACGTAGGCCGGTACAATTTTCGCCCTCGGTACAATTTTTACGTGACACCCCCAACAGAGCCTGACTATGGAGGAGAAATAGATGAAGGAGAGAGAGATGTATCTGAGCGCACAGGAAACCATCGGTGGTGCTTATGTGATGCTATTATTATATTATATATATATATATATATACTGCATATATGGAGGAGATAATGTGGAGGAGATAATGACTGACATCTCCCGGCTCTGCCCGTCCACAGGATGTTGTTTATGAAAAGTAGTACACGGGTGCAGCAGCTGGGCTACCGCGCTGTCTTACAGTCCGTTCATATCATGCAACCCAGTCGCCAAGAAAAAACGTTGACGGTGTACGTTTCCATGAACACTTGATACGTAGCATTTCAACGTAAAAAATAGCGTGTTATACCTACAGTATCCACGCGTGCCGCTGTGGAGGCGGGTTTCGGTGTTAGGGTTTCACGGCTTTCGCGGCAAATTGTGGACACGATTGTTTAGGGGGGGGGGGGGGTAGACTGTTGTTGACCAGGGAGGGGGGGGGGGGAGACACGTTTGTTGAGGGGGGGGACGACGACACGTTTGTTGAGGGGGGGGGGGGGGAGACACGTTAGTAGGGGGGGCACGCTAGACAACGAGAGTTGGGTTAGGGTTACAATGTTAATAGAACAACACACAACCACAAAACATCCCGAACCCATTAACCCCACTTAATCCTAACAACAAAACAAGTTAACAAAAGCCCCATTTGTCAACTGACAACCCCAATTCCCAGAATCCCCCGCGGCTCCGGAACACGGCGTAGCTTATATTAATCTTTATTATCTGAATGGGAAATGCAATATTTTAGGACAGATACACCATTAAACGCGTTTCTAATGATATTCTAGCGAGAAATGTACATTTTCCTTACATAATCTTCATTCAGTGAATGTGTATAATCTTTATTAATCTTTATTATCTGAATGGGAAATGCAATATTTTAGGACCGATTCACCGTTAAACGTGTTTCTAATAACATTTCTAGCGAGAAATATACTTTTTACTTGCATAATCTTCAGTCAGTGATTGTTTCTGATCTTTAGTTTTATAGTTATTAGGATTTGATCGGCTCGCTCGCATGTTTCAACGACGTCAGGTTGTTAGGAATAGGGACGCTGCTTTCGCTAAACTAGCAGCTCACGTGCTTCCTGCGTTTGTGTTATTAAACTTTTACTTTATGTAACTTTTAATGATATCATCTTGTTAGAAACACGTATATCTGAGAGCCAACCCAGTCGCCAAAAGCATACGTTGACAGTGTACGTTTCTTGAACACTGGATTACGTCGCATTTCAACATAAAATAGCGTGTTATACACACACGCACACACACGCACAGACACACACAGACACAGACACACACACGCACACGGTGCATTTCGCTGCCAGAACAACAACAAAATTCCCTCAAATATTATTACTAAAGAACCGTTTTCCAAAGAACGAAATGTAAACCAATGCATTCTGAATGGGAGTGTTTCTCCGATTTTTCCATGCTACACAGAACGAAATGTAAACCCATGCAAATAAAGACTTCATGGTCATAATAATTTAAATATCATTAATCTCCTGAGTGTGTTGGGTGGTATTCTATTTTTTTCAACGGGGCTGCATCCAGTCACTTGACCGTCATGGTTGCTATGGTGGTTGCTATCGACCGTCCCCTCTAATCCTCACATGGCTCTAAAAACCACGCGGCAAAGGAGCTGCCGTAAATTGTGTTGATTTTGTCGTAAACTGGGGTCCGACGGTTAAAAAATAGACAGATATTCCGAGGTATCCTTAAAAGGCAGCTTGGATGTTTTTATTTTCTGCAGTTTAGACTTCTTCTGTAACCTATTTTTGAAAGCAAAACACCAAGTTCATTGATTTAACGAGGCAGGGTTATTTGAAACAATTTATTCAATAAATATTTGTGAGAGGTCATTCCTTCTCCTGAGTTTGCTTCCTATTTATGTCTAGTGTACACCCCTACTGTCCAAAAGCATCCCCCCCCCCCTCCCCATATGGATTTGGAGAGTTGTTGCCACGTCCCAGTGGTGGAAGTATCATATAATATGAAAGAGGGCATTCAATTATACTACAATGATCAATTAGGAGGCCGAAGCCCTAAAGGAAGTGATGCAATAGGTGACTGAGGCGAGAACATTTAAGTAAACTGTACCTTGGGGTCTCTTATATATCAAAGGGGGTTTCAAAGGACGCATATACGCTTCAACCTGTGGCTCCAGCCCTACAGGAAATGACTCAGCAAGTGCTCCATTTCGTTGCACCTGCACCCAGCGGCTCGCTTGCAATATTTTGGCCTGAAGTTCTTCCCAGACCTATACCCTAACAGTCCAACATGCATATATGAGAATCAGGCCTCTCTTCAATAATGACAAAATGTTATGAGAGAAATACAGATTCACTTTTTGTTATCTCATAAGCGGCGTGGTGCCGGCTCCTTTTGACCTTTTGACCCCAGACTTCAAAGACCAGCTGTGTCTACACACATTAAGCCACAAATGTACACCTCCATCCCGCAAAAAATGGGGCCTAGAAACTAACCTCTGTCTTATGTACAGTGACTGTACTGTTGGAGGTCACGCCCCTTTTCCGGCCTTTTCGAGATAGCTAGGGATGCTAAAATGTTTACACACATTTCCCGGGGCCCCGAGAACGACATATCCAAGATTTGTAGTTCTAGCCCATAGAGAAAAAAAGTTTTCCCAAATGGACTGTCATTTGGACAAAGCCCCTTCAGAAGTGTTGCCTGCGAGACCTAATGGTTCAGAATGTGGTGGAAAAACAGTTTTTGAGATAAGAAGGTCCTACCGCCCTGAAATTTGAATACCATATTCTAGGGCCTAACTGGGACCCCCGCACCGAAACTTGGCCCGGTCGGACCCCGAGTGCAGGAAGGGGGGGCCTGGACTTTCATAATCTTCGCTCGGTGAATGTAAAGGATGTTTGGTCGGATGTTATGACGAAGAATCATAATGTGAATGGGAATATTCTATTAATGTCTTGATATCATCTTTCGTCTCAACACTTCTGCTGCAGCCGCTTAAAGTCTCACTCCGAGAACCTTAAAATATGAATCAATCCATTAGAAGTATGAAAATATCTTCCCGGTCGTGCAACAGGGCAAACAAGGTGTCCTTTGACATCTACGTTTCGAGACGATTGCAACAGTGCCACACATGATCATATTTGAATATGTTTCGGGGTAGTAATTAGCTGTCGATTTTGGAGGCCTTTATCAATAATGACCAGCTATAGATTTGCTTCCCGATGGAGATTTTTGACAAATTACATGTTAATTAGCATCTACACGTTAAGCTGAGTCCAATGAGATCAAGCTAGCCCTCTTGCTACACCGAGATCATGTCCTAGACCTAGGTGTACCATGTAAAATACATGTTACCATTAGCTAGAGTGTCATGCTTGGTTTCATTGGACTCAGCTCAACGTGTAGATGCTAAATAACATGTCATTTGTCACAAATTTTTATCGGGAAGCAAATCAATAGCTGCTCATTATTGATTAAGGCCTCCAATTTCGACAGCTAATTACTACCATTAAACATGTTCGAATATGCTCATGTGTGGCACCGTTGCAATCGCCTGGAAGCGTAGATGTTGAAGGACACCTTGTTCGTCCTCCTACCCCACCGGGAAGATATTTACATGCTTCTGATTGACTAATGAATTGATTCAGCTATTCCCCCAGAAGTCTGGGGTCAAAAGGTCAAAAGGAGACGGCACCAGCCCCGTTGAAAAAAATAGAATACCACCCAACACACTCAGGAGATTAATGATATTTAAATTATTATGACCATGAAGTCTTTATTTGCATGGGTTTACATTTCGTTCTGTGTAGCATGGAAAAATCGGAGAAACACTCCCATTCAGAATGCATTGGTTTACATTTCGTTCTTTGGAAAACGGTTCTTTAGTAATAATATTTGAGGGAATATTTTTTTGTTGTTGTTTTAGCAGCGAAATGCACCGTGTGCGTGTGTGTGTGTCTGTGCGTGCGTGTGCGTGTGTGTGCTTGTGTGTGTGTGCGTGCGTGTGTGTGTATAACACGCTATTTTATGTTGAAATGCGACGTAATCCAGTGTTCACGAAACGTACACTGTCAACGTATGCTTTTGGCGACTGGGTTGGCGCTCAGATATACGTGTTTCTAACAAGATGATATCATTAAAAGTTACATAAAGTAACAGTTTAATAACACAAACGCAGGAAGCACGTGAGCTGCTAGTTTAGCGAAAGCAGCGTCCCTATTCCTAACAACCTGACGTCGTTGAAACATGCGAGCGAGCCGATCAAATCCTAATAACTATAAAACTAAAGATCAGACACAATCACTGACTGAAGATTATGCAAGTAAAAAGTATATTTCTCGCTAGAAATGTTATTAGAAAAACGTTTAACGGTGAATCGGTCCTAAAATATTGCATTTCCCATTCAGATAATAAAGATTAAAGGTTGGGTACGCGATTTGCGAAACGCCAGCAGATTTTGAAAATACACAACTCAAATGGTCCTACCCCCTCTCCTTCAACGCTGACTCTGACTCCACCCATTCCAAGTACCTGGACGCGCAATCATGCACGAGCGCGAACAGAGATGTGCGAGAGCGAGCCAGGCTAGCGTAGGTTTTCGTTTAACAACATGGCACTACATTCAGCTGTAAATTACACCCAGTACCGCGGGAAGTAGGGGTTTTGGGGGTGCTGCAACACCCCCTGTCCGAGGCCCTGTCTTATCACAGAAAACGATCATTTCTAAAAACTCCGGCCAAAGTGGAGATTTCTGAAAACGCCGGTTATGTGTTGTCGTATCAACGGGGAGAAACGGGATTTTAGGTTCTGAAGCGTCACGTTATGCACCAGGAAATGCTTAACGTCATGTGAGCGTCCGCTGTACCGTATTGATCCGAATATAAACACAAACCCCATTGTAATACGACCTATATTTGGAAAAAAGATTTGAAGACCAGATCTTGATTTCATGAATAAATAAATTGTATTAATTGAAATAATATACGAAAATAAAAAGGCATAGAATAAAACACTGCATTGCCACTAAACAGTAGTGCAAATAGGCCGTACTGATGTGTACACCAAAGACTTCCTGACACTCCTCTGCCCCGCTGTGTTCGCTCTGGCTGTGGTCGCTCCGAACTGTTTCGAAACTTTCGGCCCGTGGCAAAGCGAGTCATCCTCGCTGCTGTCCAAGGCATGTTGAGACGCAGCATTTATTTAATGCTCATATGTCCTAGTGCTGAAAAAAGGTTATATGAAAAAGTGTGAGGGTAGCGGTGGTGCGCTAAACTTGTTCTGTGAGCAGCTGGATGTGAACCATGGTGTGAAGGAAGTGAACACAACGATCGATTTTCAACTGTGCGCGCATGCACTGGTGTAATTGAGCTGCGCTGCTATATATCTTTTTTATCAATGTGACGAGTTGCGAGTCTAGTGCAGGCCGGGTTTTTTTTTCCAGCACCCCCTGCTGAGAATACGTTCTCGCGGCTATGGTTGCACCAGATGTTATAAACATTAAACGGTCACATAAATCATTACTATTTTTAGAAAATGTATGTTTGTTTCATATAATTGTATTGGAAGTCCTGGTTTTCACTAGGGTTGCCGCGGTGTGGACATTTTCACACCGAGTAATACACTCGTCTCAACACCGGTATTACCGAGTATAAACGGTATAAACTTTGAAACTAGGTCAACCGCCACACAAGCATCGGTTTTTAGACCCTTCTCGTCCTTCAGTTGCCGCCAACGTTCAAAAGCAGCGCCTAGGATTATTCTTGATTTCAGTTTTTCTCTTTCAGCGTTTTTATTATCAATTACTCTCTGAAAAAGAGTTTTCCTTCTCTTTGCTGGTGGTGGTGGTGGTGGTGGTGGGGATGGTGGCGTCTTGTCTGCCATGGAAATTGTCTTCTACTGCTAGGTCCAAATGTGGATTAACTAGTTCCAGTAGATACCGCAGGATAACAACAAACAGGAGCTTGCTCTGGGTCACGAGCTCTGGTTCACGAGTACTGCGCGCGGGGCGCGGGGGAGGGGGAGTGCAGTACGACCGTTTGATTGACGTACTTACTGTCCAATGCAACGAGGTGGCAATCCAAATGATTGGCTGGAGTTTTTCGAGCCCTGCCCGTTCCACAGATGATTGACAAGTTTAATTTTCATGTCAGTACTTCTGACTCAGTGGCTGTAAGCGGGTTATGATAAGGATTCCAAGTAATTTTGCAAAAATGGCCAAAAAAGCGAATTCCGTACCCAACCTTTAATAAAGATCATACACATTCACTGACTGAAGATTATGTAAGGAAAATGTACATTTTTCGCTAGAAATGTCATTAGAAACGCGTTTAATGGTGTATCTCTCCTAAAATATTGCATTTCCCATTCAGATAATAAAGATTAATATAGGCTACGGCGTGTTCCGGAGCCGCGGGGGATTCTGGGAATTGGGGTTGTCAGTTGACAAAAGGGGCTTTTGTTAACTTGTTTTGTTGTTAGGATTAAGTGGGGTTAATGGGTTCGGGATGTTATGTGGTTGTGTGCAGGGCTGTAGTGGTCAAATAAGAGGTGGGTAAACTATGATTTTTTTGATCAGACCGACCTCGACACAATGCAACGCAACGCAAAGTGTTGCGACTCTGTAAGGCTAGCCTGGCTATATTCCATTATGTTATAAATTAAAGTCATATTAAATCAATCAATGACAGTCAATGAATGTGTTTGTAGTTTATTCAAGTTATTCAAAATTCAACAGTAAAGAAAAGTATGTGTAGATTAAGAACTATCTATCTATGGCATGTGTGTATGTGTGTGTATTAGTGCTTTTCACAGTAGTACCCAGAGGGCCTCCTTGTCCTCCACGTCAGGTCCTGCCTTGCAGGGGCGTGTTCTGGAGTTCATGGCTCCCCTGTGCTTCACCAGCCAGGACTTCACATACGTGTTGGATTGAACTTTGTGGTGGCTGAGTGGTGGGCCATTCAGTTGAATAAACATCAAGGACGACACTGTGACCAAGTGCAGACTGCATCTCAGGGGGCACACTATGATGTTCATTAAGCTGAACCCCCTCTCACACTCAGCAGTGCTAACTGGAATGAGATGGTCGATATTCAGGAGTGGTGCAAGGTTTTCTGGAATGATGCTTGAGTTATCCTTAAAATCCCTATAGCCTTCAAGAATTTTCATCAAGTCTGAACCTTTGGGCAAGTTGTTTCAACTTGGATTCCCCATACTGCTCCTCTAGGGAACAGGCCAGTTTGCTGGGAAAATAACTTTAAAGAAAATAAATAATAAAATAAAAATATTTATAATATATAAAATACAAATATTTATAAATATTTATATTTTTATTGGTTTAACCGCCAACCGCCCGAATTTAATTAAAATATATTTTTTTGTCGCGTCATCCGCCCGATCCACGGTTCAGCCGCGGAGTCCACGGCTGCAACCGCCAACCTCGCATCTCCAAATTGAGGCTTTAACATAGCGACCAAGCTATAGCGAAGTTGATACGCTGAAACCGGAGTTTAATATGGATAGTAAAACTCTGACTGACTTTCACTCATTTTGACGTGGCCAGTACACGGATAGCATGACTACGCATTGGCCGATCTGAATGCTCGTCGTAGTCACTTAATAGTTCGTCAAGTAAAATTGATTTATAAATCACAAAAACAACTCATGTGAATTGATCATCTTCAGTCTTACTTTGTACTTGAGGCCTTTTTCGGGCATCTGTTGCAGTGGGAGCATTCGAAGGTCTCTTCAAAAATCGCCTGATATCCATGGCTAATTAATGACAGGTAGGCAGGCATGATAATCCACAACGCGCAGGGCCATATGTGTTTACATACTTCCTGTTTACATATTTTCCTGGATCCTGATTGGTGTCGCTGCCGCAGCCGCAAGGCACTGATTGGAGGGTCACAGACCATAATAGCATAGGCCTACAGCGCAGATGAAAATGATTCAGATTACAGCGTTTATTTGTTCAACAATATGAAGGTGTTTTAAAATGATGCTGAATTTATTTCCGATTATTCCAACGGCAGAATACAAGGCACAGGGAACTTTGAGGTGCGTAAACGCTATTTAGAGGTGCGTAAACGCTATTTCCTAAATTCCAGAGGTGCGTAAACGGCGTTTACGTGCGTTTACCCTCCACTACAGCCCTGTGCCCTATACCACGAAGCTCGCTGAACATACCCAGGCTTTCTTGGGAAAACCTGGCTCGACAGAGCCGCAACTCGCAATCAGAGTTAAATGGTACCACGAAGCTCACTTTAGATTCAATTAGTTGAACCAGGTTTTCCGCTTTAGGTTCAGTGCGCGTTCACGTGAAAGGGGCGTTTTTTGCGTCATTTTTCTCACCTTTACGATAGATCAAGCAGTCTATATGCGTAGAAGTGAAAATATTCTGCATATTGTCTGTAAAATAACTATGCCAAATGCAGAATTGTTCGCCATTAATCCAAATAGAATGATGATGATTTAAAAATGCATAAGCAACGTCCATCCTGCCTTATTCTATCATTTAGGGAATTCACTTTAAATACACCCAATTTAAGAAATGTATGGCATGTTCTCGACTGCCGAGAGGTAGCGGCTCTAGCGTAATGGATTGGTATAAGACCCGAAAGCCAGCGACCGGGGTTCAATTTCGCCGGTCTATCATCATGCATTTTACCCCCATAGATGTGGTGCCAGCACGGCATTGAAAATATGGGTTCAAGTTCGAAATAAGCACAAAAATATAATTCCATAAGCTTTAGTGAATAAGTATTCCATATGCATGAGAATTAGGACTTTTTAAGCTTCACATAAATTTGCATCACTTGGGAGTCGACCCCCCCACGCAGAAATTCAAGACTGACGCGCTACCTCCACTCTAGCACACTGTCACGGAGACACAATGCGCAACAGTAATCATTGTCTACATAAGGTCCAAAAGGACGATCAAATAACGAACACCCTCTGATGAGAATCTGTATCTCTCATGAAGAACCCCAATTTCGTTGTTTGCACAATGACAATAAAGTCTGAAATCTGAATATCGTCAGACAATGCCAAGGGATCGGTTCTGTCCCGTAAAACCCTCTGTCTCCGGAGAGACGCCTGTACGAGAAGTGCGCCGGGGTCCACGGGAACACCCACAAATGGTGACGCCATTGTCAGAGGAGGGGCTAGGAAGCTGCGCACGCCGATTTAAGTAGCCGATCTCCGGCTAGACTAAGCCGAAAAACTGCTCCCGACCAGGTTTGGTTGCGAGCATAAGTCACCATGGTGATACAGCGACGCTAAAAGAGATCGACTTTCGTGGTACAACTAACCCAGGCTTGGAGCTCAACATACCTCGCTAACCCTCTAAGCGAGCTTCGTGGTACAGGGCCCTGGTTGTGTGTTGTTCTATTAACATTGTTCGTGTGTCCATTGTTGTCGACACCGTCACCGAGAGTGACGTGACCATCGTTTCGTGCAGCTGTTCCGTGTTGAAGTCTCGTTCAATAAAAAACAACTCTCGTTGTCGAGCGTTCAATAAAAACCAACTCTCGTTGTCGAGCGTGCCCCCCCCCCCTCAACAAACGTGTCGCCCCCCCCTACAATCGTGTCGTCGTCGTCCCCCTCAACAAACGTGTCTCCCCCCTCCCCCCCCCCGGTCAACAACAGTCTACCTCCCCCCCCCCCCCTAAACAATCGTGTCCACAATTTGCCGCGAAAGCCGTGAAACCCAAACCCCGAAACCCGCCTCCACAGCGGCACGCGTGGATACTGTAGGTATAACACGCTATTTTTTTTACGTTGAAATGCTACGTATCCAGTGTTCATGGAAACGTACACCGTCAACGTTTTTTCTTGGCGACTGGGTTGTATCATGATACAAGTAATTGTCGTGCCATTTGGGTGTGCACATGAATATGCGAAAATAGTGCAACCGACGGTGTTTGCAAATGGATTATTTCCGATAACAATGGATTATTTTGGCGATGGATTAGAAATTATCAAGAGCATGGAGCGAGCTAGTCTGCAAAAAAGACAATCTTCAAACAGTGAGTGTACTTATTTCTCTGTTTCTCTAGTAGTAGAAGCTACATTTACCTCTCGTTCCTCTGCCTGGCAAGCGCGTTTCTGCGCTCTTTCTCTGCGCCCGGGTCAGATTTAGGTCTGTCCGTGTCTCCAGCACTATAGCCACTAAAATTAAAAATTGTTGGCACAGCATCTGGTTTCAGGCGATTGGTGGGACGGCGAGCAAATCTCCCATCTTCAGCAAAAGCTCCCTCTTCAATGTAATCAGCCTCTATAAAGTGGTCACTAAATACTCTCTGCCCTAGTCCCATTGGGGGGCTGAGGCGTTTCAATGCAGCTAACCATCTTTGGAGCAGTTTAGGTTTCTTGACAGGAATGACATGGAAATGAACTATTTTACCGCTCTCTTTTACCCGATAATATTCGTTTGAACAGCCAGGGGCAATACAAAATGACCCCCCTGTTCTTCTTCCAAGATTTTACATATTTATTTGAAAGCGTTAATCATTCTGATCTCATGACGCAGCGCATGTATTTTTAAAACATGGCCGCGCCCTAGTGGCGAAAGTCGTTGTCAACATGTGATTTTCCAGTGAAACTACTTGAATTTCAGGTTTAATGAAAATCCATGTATTTTCAAAAATGAAAAAGCAACCAAAAAATGGTCACAGTTCTCATTGCTTCATTTCCACTTTAACAGGAAGGTAAAGCAGGACCTTAAGCAAAGCAGATTCCGTACTGTGCAGAGTTCTAAAGCCTGACTGACATTTTTCACAGATATTGAATGCACTCAAATAGGAAGAAACCTGAGAGAGGACAACCTTTTCTAATATCTTTGACAGAAAAGGTAACTTAGAAATAGGCCTATAATTCTTCAGGTCACTGGGCTCAAGGCTAGGTTTCATTTAAAATAGATAGAGGCAGGATTTAAAATAGAATTTATGGTATTGAATACAACTTTTGGCCTATGAGCATTATTGTTGATAAGCTGAGCATAATACTCTACCTTTGCTGTCTTAACAGAGTTTTGGTAGATATTTAGAGAATCTCTAAAAATGTCATAGAATACCTGAAGCTTCTCTTTTTTCCATTTACGCTCTGCTTTGCTGCAGGATTTTCTGACAGAACGGGTAATGGCATTTAACCATGGAGTGGTGATAGTTTTGACCCGCTTTTGTTTTAGTGGGGCAACACAGTCTAAGGTCTCCAGACAGGATGCATTGAAGAGAGTGACTAATTCTTCAATGTCAGAGCAGGTGAAAATAGCAACAGAGATAGTGGGTGAGTGAGAGAGTATGAAAGTATGAGAGAATTTTGTGGCTGTGGTGGAATTAATAGAACGGGCAAAGGAATAGGACTTAGGGGGAGATAAAGGGGAACAAAACATAATAGATTCAAATAAAATCAAAAAATGATCAGAGCCCCAACATCCATAATTTTTATGTTGGAAACACTGAAACCATAAGACAATACTAGGTCTAATGTGTGGCCTTTCTGATGTGTCGGGGCCATAACAGATTGCACAAGATTGAAAGAGTCCACAAGGCATAAAAACTCCTTAACCAAAGGTTTTGATGGGCAACCGATGTGAATCTTAAAATCTCCTAAAATCATGAAATTGTCAGAGCAAGAGGCCATAAAAGATAGTAGATCAGCAAATTCTTGAATGAAATTACAATTAATTTTCGGTGGTCGGTAAACTAATGCACAGAGGAGGGTGCATTTATCTTTACAAGCTGTACCTCAAAAGTGGAGAACATATCGATTTGTACAATTCTACATTTAAAGTTGTCATTGTAAACAGTGACCAGGTCACCTCCACGACCAGTAGCCCTAGGGGAATTTATGAAGCTGCAGTGAGGAGGGCAGAGATCACCCAGTTGAACGAGGTCATTACTGCTGAGCCAAGTTACGACGTCTTACGTAATTTGAATGTCAGAATGGGCAGATGGCTTCAATGCGGCCGAATATGACGGTTTCAAACAAAAATTGTGATTCTAAAGAAAGTATAAATGATATCGAAATGCCGTTTGGATATTATTGAAGATACAAGTGTGTAGATATGTTAAATGGTTTGAACGAAGATAAACGGTTGCAAATTGAATTAGTTACGTCCAGGGCTGTAGTGGTCAAATTAGAGGTGGGTAAACTGAATTTTGTGATCAGACCGACCTCGACACAACGCAACGCAAAGTGTTGCGACTCTGTAAGGCTAGCCTGGCTATATTCCATTATGTTATAAATTAAAGTCATAATAATAATAAATCAATCAATGACAGTCAATGAATGTGTTTGTAGTTTATTCAAGTTATTCAAATTTCAACAGTAAAGAAAAGTATGTGTAGATTAAGAACTATCTATATATCGCATGTGTGTATGTGTGTGTATTTATTAGTATGCATGCTTTTCACAGTAGTGCCCAGAGGGCCTCCCTGTCCTCCACGTCAGGTCCTGCCTTGCAGGGGCGTGTTCTGGGTTTCATGGCTCCCCTGTGCTTCACCAGCCAGGACTTCACATACTGTGTTGGATTGAACTTTGTGAGTGGTGGGCCATTCAGTTGAATAAACATCAAGGACGACACTGTGACCATGTGCAGACTGCATCTCAGGGGGCACACTATGATGTTCATTAAGCTGAACCCCCTCTCACACTCAGCAGTGCTAACAGGAATGAGATGGTGGATATTCAGGAGTGGTGCAAGGTTTTCTGGAATGATGCTTGAGTTATCCTTGAAATCCCTATAGCCTTCAAGAATTTTTCTCTCATCAAGTCTGAACCTTTGGGCAAGTTGTTTCACCTTGGATTCCCCATACGGTTCCTCTAGGGGAACAGGCCAGTTTGCTGGGAAAATAACTTTAAAGAAAATAAATAATAAAATTAAAATATTTATAAATAATTTTATTTTTATTGGTTTAACCGCCAACCGCCCGAATTTATTTTTTGTCGCGTCATCCGCCTGATCCACGGTTTAGCCGCGGAGTCCAGGGCTGCAACCGCCAACCTCGCATCTCCAAATTGAGGAGAGACCGAGCTATAGCGAAGTTGATACACCAAAACCGAAGTTTGATATGGATAGTAAAACTCTGACTGACTTTTGCTCATTTTGACATGGGCAGTACACGGATAGCATGACTACGCTTTGGCCAAACTGAATGCTCGTAGTCATTTAATAGTTTGTCAAGTAAAATTGATTCATAAATCACAAAAACAACTCATGTGAATTGATCATCTTCAGTCTTACTTTGCACTTGAGGCCTTTTTCGGGCATCTGTTGGAGTGGGAGCACTCGAAGGTCTCTTTAAAAATCACCTGACATCCATGGCTAATTAATGACAGGTAGGCAGGCATGATAATCCACAACGCGTAGGGCCATGTGTTTACATACTTCCTGTTTACATATTTTCCTGGATCCTGATTGGTGTCGCCGCCGCAGCCGCAAGGCACTGATTGGGGGGTCACAGACTATAATATCATAGGCCTACAGCGCAGATGAAAATGATTCAGATTACAGCGTTTATTTGTTCAACAATATGAAACTTTGTCTTAGGTGTTTTAAAATGATACCAAATTTTTCCGATTATTCCAACGGCAGAATGCAAGGCACAGGGAACTTTGAGGTGCGTAAACGCCACTTAGAGGTGCGTAAACGCTATTTAGAGGTGCGTAAACGCTATTTCCTAAATTACAGAGGTGCGTAAACAGCGTTTACGTGCGTTTACCCTCCACTACAGCCCTGGTTACGTCTTAGGGAGGACATCCAGTCCATGGGCGTCAGTTTGGTTTGAAATGTGCTGGGGACAGAGACGCATTCGGATGTGTATTTTCAGAAGTGCTGGGTACAATGAGGATGCATTCTTTTTTCTCTCTTTAGTGCCGGTAATGAAAGGTTCTGAAAGATGGCATACCCATGTAGCTAATTACTAAGGAATAAAATGTATACAAAATCTGTCTGGCACGTTTCATGAAGAAAACTTTTCCAAAACGCATCGGACATATGACCCACTATGTTCTGCTCAATGTATCCAATGTTGACAATGTGAAGTGACATGGCTAGGCTACCAACATAAACAAGAGGAGCTTGGAAAGGAAATTAACTGCGTGTTTAAGTTCAGAAGGCGCAAACGTGTGGCTACAGACAGCACTACAGAATTCGTCAAGATTGAAAAAGAAAAATATATTTGTTGCATAGCTGAACGCTGTATCACATCATGAGCTGGCTGCTCTCAATTCACAACACGCATTCCATCCAATCTAGCCTACATCAGGCATTCTGACCAAAACTCATGCACTCCCCCCCAGAATTCAAGCAAAGCAAGAATGACCAAAAGTCACTTTGTGTCAACAAGTGACTGACTCCACCGACTAACAATTGCAAGTTAAAACAGCCGACCACTTGAGTGCAAAAAACACAAAAGAACTTGCCACAGCACCAGCAAATCTTAAGCAATAAATATCACGTCTTACCTTTATTTATGTGCCCGTGGTCTGCAGATGCATCCCGTGGTGTAGCCTACCACAAACCCACTAGTTCAACAGGTTATCGTTCTGACACTGTCCATTGTCAGAACTGCCCATCGTCGTGACACAGAAGAAAACAAGAATGTGTGTTGGCCTCAGAGAACCAAATAAAGCCATAGTTGTGGACAGTCATCCTCTACCACATATGGATGCTTTCTACCCCTGCTGGGTCAATCATGTTTTCCACAATTGACCTTGAGAGTGCCTATCATCAACTTCCTCTGCATCCCGATAGTAGGGATTTGACTGCATTTGTAACCCATGAAGGCCTTTTCCGATTCTGCAGGATACCTTATGGTTTAGCGTCAGCTCCAGCTGCTTTTCAGAAGATGATCATCCTGCAAGGTGTTCCAAACGTGAACAACTACCTAGATGACATCATATGCTTTGGACGCACCCAAGTGCTGCATGACACTGCACTTGAAGAATTGTTACAGCGGCTCACAAATGCAGGTCTGCGTCTCAATGATAAAAAAGTGCCAGTTCAGACAGTCCAGTCTGCGCTTTCTGGGTCACTTAGTGTCCGCCAGGGGCGGAGTGGGACACTAATAGCCACCGGGAGAATCCTCCCCGGTCCGGCCCTCCCCCCCCCCCCCCCCCCCCCCGCCAACAACGTTTTTTTTTGTTTGTTTTTTCAGTAATAAAAAAATAATCTGTAAAAATGAATGATATAATTATAATTAAGAAAATAAAAATGAGTAAAATAGGCCACAGTTCTGCTCTGTGCGGAAGAGAATTGGCGCACTTCCTTACAAGACTGGTAAGGTAACCATAGCAACGCCGGTAAACAAAAGCAAGCAACCAGGAACTTGTTCGCCTTTTCTGTCTGACGTGTCTTTAGGGTCATTCCATTAGACGTGGGGCCGCTCATATATCCCCCTACATTTCCGAAAATGGACTTGCCCTGCAAGCTGTTTATTGGATAAACGCATTTCCCAATCCCAGGAGTCTTTGCTCCATTCTACGTCAATTCAAGAACAAACAAATTAAAGTAAACTGTAGTTTGTATTATTTATTAATGGCTATGAAAGTTCTGTAACGCCTGAATAATTAAGAATTAAATGAAGTAAAAATAAATAATATATAAAAAAAACCATGAATGAGACATAGAGAGTAAGCAAGTGGTATAAATATTGGTTGGATGTAGGGCTGGGCGATATGGGCCAAAATGAATATCTCGATATTTTTTTACTATATCTCGATACACGATATATATCTCGATATATTTTGAATCTCCTCTAGAGCACATCATAAATGCTCGATTCAACCATGTCTGGCATAATGTTACGTCAGTAATAATTCTAGTATTACTGAAACATAAGTCTGCATGTAGATTACATGAAACAACATATTGTTTAAACTCATTAGTGCTTTCTATTGGAACAATTTAAAACTTGCACATAAGAAAAGGAAAATCACAGCAAGTTAGATTTACCAACACAGCATTTATTCAAACCGTTAATTATTTATTAACAGTTTGAATAATAATTATTATATATACACTGCCAGACGAAGGATCCAGTGCTATTCTTTTTCGAAACCAAATCCTCAGTTTCCATCCTTTTTTCTCTCTCTGGCTGTTCTCACTCACCGGTCGGAGGTACACACACCTACAGCAGCGCGCCTTCCAGACTACGTCACACACGCGCGTCCATGAGAATCTCGTGGACTCGCAATGGGCGGGGGGAGTGAGTGTGTTTAGAGAGCCACAGGAAAGAGCGAGAGAAGGGAACGCTGTGCGTTAAACAAACCCCGAGAAGCCCAATCCCTATGAGAGCTCCCCACGTTACGGCCATCAGGAGGCGCACAGAGCTTTTGGCCGTGATATTATATAAACAATTGTATTATATTATATATTATTATATATAGAGCCCCGGGAGTCGCAAACGGCAACAATCACTTTCTCCTCCGTGCCGCAGTTCACCCCGGACTGCACTGCACCGAGTTTGACGGTTGAACGCTGGTTGGCTGTTACGTTACACATGTTCAACACGTGGCCACGCTGTTGAACGCTGATTGGCAGATACGCGTCTCTACGTTCACTTTGTATGAGATCTTGTCGCCCTGTAGCGTGAAAGCACAACGAGTATGCCGGCGGCGGCAAAAAGAAACAATGCGTGCCAATTTATATTCGATGTTCGCGATAGGGGCATTTTATACATCCCCTGGAGAACATCTCGTGATACATCGCATATATTCGATATATCGCCCAGCCCTAGTTGGATGTTCTCAAAACATATATTGTTTATTTCGGGGATTTTCACGGCGTCTTGACGGGGAATAGATTATGCTCAGGGCCGGCTTGCAGACGCTTCGCTGCCTCTCATAACTGTGGTCCGGTCCAACTGACTTCGCAGGCCGCTACACAATTGCGGGCCGGTCCAACTGACTTCGCAAGCCGCTACACAATTGTGGGCCGGTCCACCTGACCTCGCCGGCCGACCGGGAAATCTCCCGATCGTCCCGACGGCCACTCCGCCTCTGGTGTCCGCACAAGGCATCGAGCCGGATAGAGAACATTTTAAAGCAATTGCACAAGCACCTCCACCACACAATGCAGGCACCTTGCGTTCATTTCTGGGCATGCTTTCATGGTACAACAAATTCATACACAACTATGCAACTGTGGTTGAGCCACTGCGTACCGTCCTTCGCAGTGACTCAGACTTGGACTGATGCGGCTGACAAGTGTTTCAGGGTGTTGAAACAGCTGTTGGTGGACAGCTCAGCATTGGCCTTGTATGATCCTGCCCTGCCAAGCATCGGTTCTACAGACACCTCTGACTATGGCGTAGGCGCCGTCTTCACGCAGATACACCCTAACAACATTGAACGCACAGTCGCATTTGCTTCAGTAAAGTTGACACAGGCAGAAAGAAAATGTGCAACAGTTGAAAAAGAGGCCTTAGGCAGTGTTTGGGCAGTTGAGAAGTGGAGAACATACCTGTGGGGGCACAGGTTCACTCTGCGTACCGATCACCAGGCCCTCACTACTCTTCTATCTACTAAAGGTGCTGACAGAGCTGGAATGTGCATTGCATGATGGTCAGCCCGACTGCTGTGCTTCAACCATGACGTAGTGTACCGTGCTGGCACACAGAACCAAACTGCGGACTGCTTGTCTCGATAACCATTGCCTACTGATCCTGCGTACGAACCAGAGACTGAGTTTGTTGCATTGCTTTCCACAGCACAAGCTGCCATTACACCGTCTGAGTTCCAATCTGCCTCTGCATCGTGCACAGAGATCTCTGCTCTGCGCGCACAGATTCAAAAAGATGGCCTGCTTGTCAAAAATCGGAACTGCAACCATACTTCAAAATGCGAAATAAACACTGGGACTTAGTGTTCCGCGGGTCTCGCTTAGTGGTGCCTATTTCTTTTCGGAAAACATTAGTTGTGCGGGCACATGAAAACCACCAAGGCATAGTACAAACTAAACAATGCCTGCGCTAGTTGTATTGGTTCCCTGGAATGAATGCCCTTGCTCAGTCTTACATCTCAGCCTGCACGCTATGCCAAAGCCTGGACTGCACGGCAAAGACTTTCGACGCACCACTACAGCCAGTACCTTAGCATGCAGTACCATGGACCAAGATAGGTCTGGATAGTAGGACCGTTCGAGACAGCCCCATGGAACTGTAGGTATGACATTGCTCATGCTGACTACTATTCCAAATGGCCTGAAGTGGCTTTTACAGCATCAATTACCAGCGAAGTCATGATTGGATTCCTCGCTAATATCTTCAGTCGTTATGGCAACCCTGAATGTGTAGTGACTGACAATGGGATTCAACAGATTTCCACTGCCCTTTCCACATTCTTAAAAAACCGCAACATAAGACAGATCAAGGTGTCTGTGTATCACCCAGCGTCTAATGGAGCTGTAGAAAGATTTAATCGAGGATTGAAGAGCTGTGTGCAAGCTGCCATCATACAAGCTGCACCATGGAAAGAAACAATGACCGCTTTCCTACAGATTTACCGGCCAACCCCGGATTCAATGACGAATGTTTCACCTTTTGAACTGATGTTTGGTCGCAAGATGAGAACCAAACTTGCTGTTATGCCCTTGCCAGACTGCGAACACTGTGGCAAAAAGAGGGGAGTGCGAGCGCTTGCTCTCAAAGTAGGTCGTTATAATCTGTATTCTAATCAAATATGTAAAAAGGAAGGCGTGGTTATGGAATGAATGTGCATATTTTGTTCCTAGAATGTCTCATTACATGCTATATAATCAAATTATAACTAAATATATAATTACATGGTTAGAAAGATATAATTAGACCATGCAGCCATTATTTTCATTATTTTTTTCGTTATATGGACATCCTTTCTCTTTTTACTGATGTAAACTTTCTTTATAACAAGATCTTTCTTTGACCAATCACCATCCACATCTAAAATTGTATCTATGAAGGAAATGCATACTCACCATGTCCTTATTCTTGCCTGCATGGGTTCAATAAAGTCAGAATCATGCTCCGGGACACGATTAAACAGATACATTTTCGTGACGGTAACTACTGAGAGTTCAACCCCTTCCCTCGCCCTTCCCCAGCTACAAAGTTAATTTGAGCATTCGCTCATATGCCATGCAAAAAAAAGCATTGCAGTCGCTTTTCTGTTCACTTGTTTGAGAAAGATTGAACCGAAGGTACACCGATTATTTATGCAAATGTGTGTATATTCTTTATTGTTAAATCAAATAACATCAAAAACACAATGTACTGTGTCCAACCTTTTTTACTGCATTAGCCCAAAAAACTGACTGAAACAATCCAACGCTTGACTTAAAGACTCGTTGTTAACCAGAAAAAAGCTCAAAGATATCCTTCAGTTTGACAACTCCGACTTTCAATTAACGCAGAATATACTTTTAATTCATTATTGAATGGGATCAATTTAAGGAGTTTTGCACACGCGGAAACAAGTTGATGAATGCATAATTGGGACAAAGAAATTGAGAGGAAATGACAACATAAATCACCAGTTTGCAAAGGAGGGAGCATATACAGTTTCAAGTCTTCCCTCAGAGCTCAGCCCGGAGGAACAGCTACAACGGAAAGCGCTGTTATAAAGTCTGAGTTTAAGAAAGCCTTGTTTTGCTTCCCATTGAACTATATTGACATGTAATACTATGGCTGCACTTATATGGCTACGTAGCGCTTGGGTTATGCCTTGAAATAATTTCTTTGGAAATCTTGAATTAGCAGGCCTTGTCCTGTGAGGCTAAATAGACTTCAATAGTCTCAACTATTAAATAAAAGAGCTACTTAAAAGTTATTTGAATCAGATAAAAGCTACCGTATTTGTTGATCGTTTTGCGGGTAGTTCGATAGTGCTCTCTCGCCTTTGCTTTGATTATGAAGGGATTCCTGTTTTTCACCTGCCATACGACAACGTTGTTAACCCACCCACTCTTGAAAAAAATTAGCTATCCTACTTTTGTAGGCTTTAATTTTCGTGCGGTATAAGGTGACAGGTTCTCTATAAGATAAATATAAATATCTCCAAACTCCACGTCTGGTCGAGACATTGCCAACTTCAAAGCAATGAACACATCAGTGGGGGGGTGCTGTATATGGATCACAAGTTCCGAGTATGTTTATCTTTTCTTGATATCTAATTTGAACCTTTATGGTCTAAATAGTTGATTGATTGTAGTTTTGGAAATTTGGAAGGCTGCAATTCTCCTAGCTGGCCGCTGTTCATCGCCATTTTGTCGGCGACTGTTGCCCACCAGGTAGCCATGGTAGTCACGTGACTGCAAAGTATGAATTGAGAGTTGGGTGATTTAAAGAGGGATACACTGCTCGTCTCATTGAAAACGAATATTTCCGTCTTATCTTAATTATCCCCTTCCCCCCTGAAATGAACCCCCACTGCTCTGTGTCTGCAGAGGAGGTCCTCCAGACCCAAGTGGCCCACTGGTGGTCTCCAGACGGGGAGCGCCTTGCCTTCCTGGTCCTCAACGACAGCCTGGTGCCCAACATGGTGCTGCCACGCTTCACCGGCATGACCTACCCTAGAGGCAAGCAGTACCCCTACCCCAAGGTAAACACCCCCTTATCATTACTACCCATAGCACTGACCTACCCTAGGGGCTAGCAGTACCCCTACCCCAAGGTAAACACCCCCTTATCATTACTACCGCTAGCACTGGCATGACCTACCCTACATGCAAGCAGTACCCTTACCCCAAGATAAAAACACCCCCCTTATCATTACTACCGATAGCACTGATCTACCCTAGAGGCAAGCAGTAACCCTACACCAAGGTAGCACCCCCCCTTATCATTACATAGCACTGACCTAGCCTAGAGGCAAGCAGTACCCCTACCCCAAGGTAAACACCCCCCTTATCATTACTACTGATAGCACTGTCCTAGCCTAGGTGCAAGCAGTACCCATACCCCAAATAAACACCCTCCACTACGTAAACAACGATTAACCAGTATTAACAAGTATTATTACTACCGGTAGCACTGGCATGACCAAGCCTAGACTCCAATAATCCTGTGTTTTTAGCTAGATGTAAATTTGATCATTGATGAGTCAAATGCCCGTACTTGAATGAAGCTTCTATTCAACAGGTTGGTTTTGTGAAATTGAACATATCTTTTGTTCCAGAAGAGTTTATCAGAAGCGTCAGAATAACACCTCTGTAACAAAATGGAAATAACGGTCTAACAGTTTGTGTGGGAGACCAACAGAAGAAGAAGAGGTCAATCAGCGACCATAAGGGAGTGCTACCTGTATTTGTTAATAATACTTGTACACAATTAACTTAATACATTTGGCCTATACCCTGTGCATATTAATAAACAAAATAGTTAATAAACAAAATAATAAATCTTGTTTATTTTTACGGTGGAATACTTTACCTTAGCTTAGACCCTTTTACCCCCTTACACAACATTTTGTAGCCTAATTTTAAGTCACACACACGCACTTCACTATGGTCATTAAAAACACCTGTCCCATTAGCACTGCAAGGTCATTTATCTCCCTGCCCTCTAACTCAGACCCTCTGCCCTCATGCGCCTCCACACCGCTAACAACAGAACAACATATGGTGTCCGTGTATCACCACTGACACACTAAGGAAGAAACCCCATCATGGGGTTTTAGAAGTGATATATTTGACACCCTTTTCAGGTTTTAATTTTTTTAAGGGCAGCTTGATCAATTCAGATTCACTGATAAGCATATATGAATAATTAGAACCTTTCTCAGAAGGTAAACTCTTTTTGTGTATTCTTGCTAATAGCTCATTCATTCGTAACTACTTACTTTGTACACTGCAGTTTGACAGATTATCCGTTTAGTCAGATGCTGTAATAGATGTCATTCATTTAGGAGGAGCTAAGGCTAAACATCCTTCTCAGCGAGGCCTACAGGTAGACTACAGACATTTGGGATCGAACCCAGAACCATTTCAATGGGAGTCAAACAGCCGAACCAGTAGGGACTATCCTGCTGACTAATAGCTTCTATATCAACTTTTACCCTCCATTTTTACGGGTGACAGGACACATTTAAATGTTCTCTTTCCCTTGGCTGCATGAACCCAGCTCTCAGTTTGATGGAGATTGGGCTGTTCTTCAAGTGTGTGTGTCACGTGTCTGTGTGTTCAGGCGGGCCAGGCCAACCCCCAGGTGAAGCTGTACGTGGTCAACCTGTACGGCCCCACCCACACCCAGGAGCTCACCCCCCCAGACAGCCTCAAACTCCGGTGAGCGGAGGAGGCCGCCAAGGCCGGCTAAACACCCATATTGAATGTATTTGTTGAAGGTGGTCGTTGAGTTTCAGTTGGTTTGTTTGGGTGTATTTGGTTGTTTTTGTCTGTGTTGTCATGGCTGTGTTGTCATGGCCTGCACTGTAGTGACCATATCCTTGAGTTAAGCTGAGGATCACAATAGGGTCAATTTAACACAACATCCTGTTCCTGGTATCACTATGTACCATTAAATACCAAGAAAATAAAAGCAAAGGAAGAGAAGGACGTGAGGATAAGGCTGAATGTATGAATCCTGTATTATTACAATTATTATGATCAGATTATTATTATCAAGCAAGAGGAATTTGGAATTATTTCCACTTTTTGTTTATTGAGGCGTCTTGCCTGCCTTTTGTTAGCAAAACGGCATCAAAATGATATTAAACGTGTCTTGGATCTTTATTTTGTAAAATGGAGCACTACGTTACCTTGGCAATGTGTTGGGGTTGTGCATGTGTCGTTAAAGGGAGCACTACGTTACCATGGTGAAATGGATCAGTAAGACCAAGACGTGTGTGCGGTGGTTGAACCGAGCCCAGAACATCTCCATCCTCACCGTGTGTGATACCACGACAGGTGCCTGCGTCAAGGTAAGCCTGTTCCCACCTCCTGCTCCCTGTGTGTGTGCGTGTGTGTGGGCTTGCATGTCTGCGTTTTGCATGTGTGTTTTTTCTATGCTATGGAATGGATTGGAATCCATGGAATTTTGTGTGTGTGTGGTTACATTGGTAAAGTTTATAAATGTCTGTTTAAATAATTCATACACACTACATACACACACTAAGTTAGTAGTCTTTGATGAATCTCTCCTCATCTCATGTAAGTATTGTAGATGAGAAGGACTTGGCAGTGGCAAGCTCACACTGCAAGGCTTTTCATCTGAACAAAATCCGGTCCAAGAAGAGCTGTTCACATCTAACAACTGTCAGATGATTTAAAATGTTGCTGTGCTGTACGCACAGCAACCTTTTAAATTATTCTGACGTACCTTATTCTGCTAATTTGGGCTGTATGCCCACAATACGTCAGAAAGTTACCAGGGTTCTCAAATCCCAAAAATCAATGACAATTGGTGCACAGTTGCCTAGGCTAAATGTGGCTGTGTGAGCCCATATCAAACCTTTGGCTCCAAGGTTAACCTTTGGCTCCAAACCCAAGGACAGGCAAAGCCCAAACAAGGGGTGCCCAGGTGAGGCAGCTTATCACTGGTCTGGACTCCAATGCCAAGACTCCTCTCAAACCTAGACTGTCTGTCCTTTCTGTTCATTTGAAAAAACACAGGGAATGGATGCAATTTGAAAAGGATTTGTGGTCCACAATATAAATGCAAATCTCCAGGGTGTTGGTTTGCTTGAGTTAATGTTTTTTGTTAGATTTTGAGGAAAACCTGTTACTAAATAAAACTATTCTTTCTTATTTTGTCTTTACGTATCAGAGACATGAGGAGAGTTCTGAGCTCTGGCTTTCCAAGCAGGTAAGATAACTGGTCTTCTCATCCAATGCTCATCTCCCTTCTCTTCATTCTCTTCTCCACTTACGCTACTCCTCTCATCTAAACTTCTATTCCAACTATTGTCTCTCAAATACTTGTCAATAAAGACACATCGTAGCCGTTGTTATGTAACAAAGCAAATGTATATATATGAATGTATATCTAACTAAAGATAAAGTACATACTCAAGAAAAAACCATGACTGTGGATAATAGCTTATAGAATAACCAGTAAATTACATCACTGAAGAATTTGCTAAAGGTATTTTTTAATCACGTTTTGTTTATGCGAATTACACAAGTCCCGACTACATGCCCAAGCCGAAGATTCATCTCCGTTTTAATCAATTGCTTATTCGATAATTACTTGACCTGTCCATAAAATAATATAATTGTATTAAACACCCAAGGAATCATTCATTGAAGAAAATGTATTTATTTCTCCTTGTGCGGCCGAATGTCTTTCATCCTCTTTCACTTGAAAAAAAAAAAAATTAATAAGACATTCTTGTTAAAATTTGAAGGCTCACCTGAATACACTGTTCTCTGTGGGGTTTGCCGGTTGCGGTAAATCGTTCCGCCGGTAGAATTTAAATGAAGCGAGTGCTGTACCGCTGACCCAGATATACGACTCCTGCATCACTCTCTCTGCTTGTAGAGGGAGTTTAATAGGCCAACCAGAATCAGAACAAGATGTATCACATGAAGCCACTCATATCCAAACAGTATACAGGCTGTGTAATGTGTACTGTAGGCACAGCAGAATCAAGCAAAATGGCTTCATCTGGATGTAAGCTCTGTCTAGCATGAGATCATCATGAAATCATACATTCTGCCGGTTTTCCAAATGTTGAAGTTTCACTACAGTATATGTCACTGTACTGACACAAGTTAACACTGATGATGTGAACTGATATATAATACTGATATTTGGAATTCATTTGGAATGATATATTGGAATCACACATGGAAATTATTCAGAGGGTTTCCTTAACATATTTTGGAAGGTTTTCTGAACAATTTCTTGAGGTCTTCCAGAATATTCAAGACCAGCATTGACCAACTATCAACCAGCATTGAAACACATAGTTTTAATTACATAGGACCACAGTCAAGTTTCATTGACCTCCTCTCCTACGTCATCGCCCTCCCCCATATTGGCTCCTGTCTCAGAGCCACGTGTGGCTTGACATTGCCTGTCCTCAAATGAGTAATCAACTTTAGGGGATAGTTATCAAAAGGAGAATACATAAACGCCTCTGAACGCAGTGGTATAAACCTAAAACCAATAAGTGCAATAAGCCGGTGACACATCAGCAGACCCCTTTAGATTAACGGCTATGATTGGCTCAACCTGGGCCTGGTGTTGCTAGAGATCTGTCTGAAAGGGTGGGGGTCCAGTGAATATGAGAGAGTAAATAAAACATGAGCTTGCAGAACCATGGGGTTCCTAGGCCTAGAGAAGAAGGTGGTGATGGATATTCTCCTGTCCTATAGAATCAGGAGCCGGTCTTCTCCAGAGACGCCAGCCGCTTCTTTCTCACCGTTCCTGTAAAGCAGGGAGGGCGCGGAGAGTTCCACCACATCGCCATGTTCACCACACAGGTAACTATTCTGTACTTATCTAGCACAGGTAACTATACTGCCTGTGTTAATGCAGCACAGGTAACTATACTGCTTGTGTTAATACAGCACAGGTAACTATGCTGGCTTTATTTGTATACAGGTAATAATACAGGTTACACCGGCAATAATCCCTTACTTTATTAAAATAGCACAAGTAAATATTCAGATGTTATGGCCTTGCCACAGGTAAATATTAAGCCATATTGATGCCGCAAATAATTGGGTGAATTATGAAATCATTATCGAATACTCCTAAATCAATGAATGAATTAACCAATCATAGAAATTAATCCACTTCGTTTTGAGCTCAATCCAGCCCTCTTCTTCACCCTCTGAGCACTGCTCCAGAGTCTGTCCCTGCTCATTAGAGTCGGCTGCTCCCTGATCTATTTTACAGTTCTGATCACCACGGTAACAGCACAGCTCTGGCAGTGTGTGATCTTTCAGCTCCTGAAAGCAGTGGAAACCATGAGCTCATCAATGACAAAACTCCTGCTTTGTAAGAAACCAGAGGAAAAACAACAAACAAACCCACAAACAAAAGACATCAAGCTCAAACCAGGGACCTACAACTAACCATTTCCAAGGAAAGGAGGTTGAAAAGCCACAAACACAGCGCCCCTGGAATTTATTACCAACTGAACCCAAATGAACACGATTTATTCAGTACAACTTTGGTAAAATGGTATCGCTGCTGTTTCTCTAGCTTATTAGACCTCTCAGAGATTATTTACTTGGTCGTTCATTTCTTAAATTGGAAATGGAAATTTACAATGAATGATCAAAAAATGCAATCTACTGATCTGTTTAACCATAGATTGTGTAAACCAAAATGTTCCCCCGGGGCACGCAAAGTTATCAAATCCTCATTACGTTTCTCATGATTTGCACACATGGTTTGGTTAATGAAATACAGTAACATAATTCAAAGTCTTCGGACACTTACTAAGCACTATACACAGTTATTGATCTGCGTATTCTAATTATGTTAAATAATGTGTAAAGTCATTTTCAAAATCGTATCATAGAAAATAGGCTTAGTTCTGGCCCTTCCACTTGTTACATGTTATCCATGACTTCTGTTCTATTGGAGGACGTGTGGAGCTCTGTCTGGGCAGCGGTTGAGAGAAAGATGAGCCTTTCGGACACTTATAGTACAACACCACTGTGTATGTAGATGGTGAAGCTCCGTCTGAGCAGCAATTTATTTAATGCCCGTGTCCAGGTGAGGTTTAGGCTTCCCGGACATATTTTTTTAACATTGTTTTTAATGGCTAGGTCCCGGCTACAGCTTGCTAATTTTTGTATTTGTCTGATAAAAACTTCAGGTCAAGTTTCTTCCTTAACGAGGGCCAGATCCCAGCCGGATTCACGTCTATGTTGAAGCTTAAACATGGAGCAATTCTTTACGAAAGACCAGCAAAAGAGGATGTATTTGCTGCATTAGTTTCCCGCTTCAATAAAGATGCAGTGAGCACCATGTATATGCAGCTCCGGGAAGAATATCATTTTTCAGTGGAATTACAACAATTTAAACATAACAACATATGAAAAATGTAGGTAGGGACATTTTAATATATACTTCACAGTTAACTCCAAATCCTGCTTCAGTCGAACGCGCGCCTTGTTTGGGAACTTGCGCCTTATCCACAGCACCTGACAGGCCGGTAGCACCACCTTGACCTAGGCAGCCCTTCACCTAGACCACTAGACCAAGCATCTGTATGCTTTGAACCTGTAACGAGGGAATGAATACAAATCAAATGGATGATTATTAAAATTAGTATTAAATTGCCGAAAAAACATATAATACAGGAGTTTAAGTAAATGCTGATTGAGCCTAAGCCCTTGTATTTGAAGTATTATGAATACTCCAAACTGGGTGACTTTGGAGTATGAAAGAGAAATCTTTGAGATGCCACCTATAAAGAAGAACGTATCAGTTACATCGAGAAGTAACACTAGGTTGAGAGAATTTACAGCAATGTCAGTGGAAAAACACCATGACAGAAGCAACGACAGAGCAGTACCTGTGTCAAACATTTATCCCTACAGTCAGGTCGGCCGGTCACACAGTAACAAACAGTCAGACCAATCAGTCAGGTCTATAGGTAAAACAGTAACAATCAGTCAGACCTCCAGTCAGGTCTGTAGGTCACACAGTAACAAACAGTCAGACCTACAGTCAGGTCTATAGGTAAAACAGTAACAATCAGTCAGACCTCCAGTCAGGTCTGTAGGTCACACAGTAACAAACAGTCAGACCTACAGTCAGGTCTATAGGTAAAACAGTAACAATCAGTCAGACCTCCAGTCAGGTCTGTAGGTCACACAGTAACAAACAGTCAGAAGTCCAGTCAGGAGCCTAGGTCCCACAGTAACAGTCAGACTTCCAGTCAGGTCTGTAGGTCACACAGTAACAAACACAGTAACAGTCAGCCTTACAGTAAGGTCTGCATATAGGCAGTGTTGGGAAGGATACTTTTGTTATGTATCCAGTTACAGAATACAGATATATACATGCCCAAAAATGTAATATGTAACGTATTCCGTTTCATCACTCAATCTGAGTATTGTATTCTAAATTCTTGGATTACTTCCACATTGAATTGCATATTATAAGTGCAGGAATGCGGTGTCAAATCCTGCTTACTAAACAGGCCTGTTCTGGTGTGTTCTTCTGTTCAAACTGGCTGAATGTGTTAGGCACAACTCTCCCTGAAAGTGCACTATTATATATAATTTGCAGTAGTGGAACAAAGACTAGGGTAGAGAGAGAGAAGAGAGAGAGAGAGAGAGAAGATCGGTCAATCATTGAATCATTAAATGCATCGGCATTTTTATGTTTGTTTTCCAGCATACGTTTTATTTGTAATACCCCGACGGTCTGACAATTTGCAGCTAGCCTTGGAGTTACCGCTAATCAAACGATAATTCCCATTATGCGCGCGGCTGAGCGGGTGTCTGTTACGTCCAAAGAGGCATATGCTTTGTAGAACTGGATCGGACCGTGGTGCGTTCGCTTTCACATCTCAAGTGAACCGTACCAGGGTTCGTTTGGAAGCGAACCAAGACCAGCTGTTCAGGGAGGTGTCGGTCGGCTGATTTGGTTCACATCAAAGTGAGGCGGTTGCATTCACGCCAACGCAAACGTACCGAACCAAGGGACCAAATTAGTTTAGTGCGTACTAAATGCTGTTGGTGTGAAAGCACGAATAAACTTCTGAAACAAAAGTATCGTCATGTAATCCATTGATATACACATGTATTCCGTTACTCCCCAACACTGTATATAGGTCACACAGTCAGATCTGTATTCATCTTACCTTGCTTATCTTGCTTCCCATTCCTCCCAGTTCAGAACAGACCAGAACGAGGTTCGTCACCTGACCTCGGGCAACTGGGAGGTGACCAAGATCGTGGCGTATGATGAAGACAACGACAACCTGTAAGTGCTGCCCACCGAGGGGTCGCAGGGACGTAACTGCTCAACCATTATGGTCATCCCTAGCCATGTCAGGGGGTGCTAGTGGTGAGGGTGGAGCGTTAGGGTGGAGGGTTAGGGTTAGGGTGAGGGTTAGGGTTGAGGGATGAGTGTTAAGGGTGAGGATTAGGGGTGAGGGTTAGGGGTTAGGGTTGGGGGTTAGAGGTGTTGGTTGAGGGTAAGGGTTGAGGGTTAAGGGTGTGGGTTGAGGGTTAGGGATGAGGGTTGACGGTTAGTGGTGTGCGTGTGGGATGAGCTTTGCAGGTGAAGGTACTGGGTTTGAACCTGCTAATGTCCTAAACCTGCAGGCGTCCTTGACCAAGATTCCTAACGCCTAACTGATAATTATCGGAACTTGATATAAGTATAACTTGGTTAAAATATTCTGCTCAAAAATAGTAATGGTATTAGTTGACATGGTTGTTTTTGTATTGTTCAGTTACTTTCTCAGTACAGAAGGATCGCCACGACGACGTCAGCTGTTCAGGTGAGTTGATCTATATTATTTTGTAGTTTTGGTGTGCGATTCAGATAATTCTGTCGGTTGTCAAAACAGCAGTACTTTAAATGTCATTCTATTACCACTGCCATATATTATTGTTTTAATTGCACCATGTTCTCACAAGGCTTTGATAGATTTCATGAATTTATCTTTTGCTAAATGCAAGAATGGATATTACAGTTTAACCATAATGTGTGAGCGGATAACATTTGCACATTAGAGGATATACACTATATTGTATTATATTATTTGCATATTATTTTGCCCTTCAATGACTAAATGCTATAAATATATTATGTAAGGAACTTTCTCCATTGTTCTCTGACTTCATGCTCTTATTTTCTCTGTCTGTCACAGTGTGAAAACCGTGGGCCTGTTCCCGAGACACTGCCTCACGTGCGAGCTCAACAAAGCCCACTGCCTGTACTTCGAGGCGGACATCAGCCCCACCAACCAGCACATCATCCTTCACTGTAAAGGTCAGCTCCCTCCACTCTGCACGTTCTGTCTGTACGCTGTGTTCTCTAATGGGGTGCGGCAGTAAAGGACCCCTCGTTTAAGGTCATAACCACAGTATAATTGCTCATTAACGTGGGAATCAATTAGCAACAGTGGATGAAAGGACTTCGTTTAAATACAGTGTGTGTGTTCATTAACAGCAAATTAAAACCTATCACTTTGAGTAATTGCTGTGTGTGTTGATAGTCGAAACCTGTGGCAGTTCATTATATAACTGTTATCTACATGTGTGGCAGAGAGTTAAGTCCCTCTGCATTTGCGAATGCTTTAGAGAGAGAAATAAACGTGATATTATTTGTTGTTTTAATGATTAACTAATAATCTAAACCGCATTTTCATTCTGCCCACTACCTAAACTCAATTATTGAGGAGTTGAAGTCATTGAGTCAATGTTCTTTGTGCAACCCTTAATCACATTACAGTCTCGTTAGGGGCCGTATACCACGGCCCCTGACCCCAAGCCCTTTGAAGGCCAACAACAAAACAACTAAAGGGAAGGAGCCCTGAGAAACCATTCCCCATGACCCACACCATGATCATACTAATGATCAACAAACACTTTAGTTGGATGGCACAACCCATCAAATTAGGATACTGTTGTTTTTTTCTTGTTTGTTTGTAATTCAGTGAACCGTTCAGTTTCATTTCCCCACCGCAGACAGAACAATGTGAGAGTTGCCGGGGGGCTGCCTGTTCTAATCCGTCAGCCGCCCTGCGTTCAAACCCCAAGCTCTCATTCACTCCAAACGAGGAGCACAGAATTAGAGCAATTAGCCAGTGGAGTGTGTATAAACGCTTCACGTTAGCCCGATTGTTCTGTGAGCACCATATTAAAAACAAAGCGAGGACACTGTTGTTTATTATTTCAATTTACTCCTGCCATGAAAACGCTCCATGCTCGGGTGCGTGTGGACTTTGGAGCTGTGATTTATTAGACTGACATGCTGGCGGCGGAGGCGATGCGTGCAAGCGATAAAAATCAATCTAGAAAGAGCCGCTCCAAAAGTGTACATCATTGTTTCATCAACCAGACAGTTCTCATCATCAAGTCCAAATCAGGCTTTTAATGTGGTAAATGAAATGCCATGCGGAACTTATCCAAGCTGATATTCATAATGGCTATAAGGGAGGACTAATCTAAAGCGAGAATGCAGTCTTTAAACGAGTGAAACCATCAGTTAAAGCTCATCAGAAAACATTCTGTGTTTATTGTTTTTTGTGGTGAGGTGCAGAGCATGGCACACAATAATCTGCAAGTGATCATCTGAAATAAAGTTACAGCATTGTGAACTTTGCTCTTTGTTGTTTCAAATCATGCTACTAAATGGAAATGGGATAGTGGATGACGTTTGATATCCCCCCACCACAGAAACACACATACACACAGAAACACACACACACACACACACACACACACACACACACACACACACACACACACACACACACACACACACACACACACTACACACATTTAAAGCTCTTTGAGTGCTCAGAAAATGTCACTGTGTGAATAGGTTATTTAAAATGGGATTGCATTGCAATCACGATGAAACGTTTAGTTTTATTTAATTTAATGATGGCTTGTTCGACTTCATAAAAACGTAGATAAAGGCTGAGTGCCACGGATGGGAGCGGTCCGCCAGAGTCTGACACCAGAAGCAGAGGGGCTTGACAACCCTCTCCTGACGCTAGTGATTGGAGAGGACAAGCAGAGAGAGCCCAGGGCTTCGGGCTGTGTGTTCTCACAAGCTGAGAGCTGTGTGTCTGTATGTGTGTGTGGGACTGTGACTGATCTGTACTTTTGTGTTTGTGAGAGGGTTCTAGTCAATATCTGTTTTCTCTTATGTATGTGGGATTTGTACGTGTGTTAGCGAGACAGTGTGTCTGTGTGGGTGTATGCATCTGTGTATGTGTGCGATATTGTAGTAGAATGTTTATGTGCATTGTGCATATGTCTCAGTCCCTGTGTGTGTGTTTAGGTGCGTGTGTGTGTGTGTATATATATGTGTGTGTGTGTGTGTATATGTGTGTGTGTGTTTGTGCATGTGTGTGTATGTGTGTTGTGTGTGTGTATATCTGTGTGTGTATGTGAGATTGTGAAAATGGGTGGTAGGGTAGACGTGTGACCATGTGAATGCCATGGAGCCAAGCTATTCTTACCCCCCCCCCCCCCTCATCGTATTAACCTCTCCCTGGGTACCTGACTGGCTCTGCTGAATGGAATTGACTTAATTTGACAGCACAGGGCTATTTCACAAGCAGCAAGGCTAACCTTTCACCCCCCCTGGCTAGCATAGGTAAGTGGTAGAGGTGACAAGCAGTGACAGAGACAGAGGAGAAGCAGGTTGCCATGACATGCTCTGTGTGTCCACATCATCGGAGTTGACTAGAACCCGGGGTCCTGCATAAGCATCTTCCACACAAACATACTAGTCTTTATAGGGTGACCATGTGTTCATTCTGTGAGTTCAGTCTTCGGGATATTCACGCGAGTACAGTTGCATTTGGACTGGATTCTTTGACGGGAAGTGATGAATAATGATGAATGACTTGAATGACATGTGTCTTGTTTTCTCCACCCACAGGTCCAGGAGTTCCTACTGTGATCCTACACAACCTCCATAATGCCAGTAAGGATCTCAATATTCTATTAATGGAATATAATATAATGGCAATGCTAACTTCTTGAAGCATAACAAGTAGCTGACTTATCAGGAACTGTCTGTGAGTAGTTTATTTACATACACCAGGTGTAGTCTCCCGAACCAAACCCCTACCTGCTCCTTAATGGCCTGTCTCTGTGGTCACTTGAACACCCCTACCTGCTCCTTAATGGCCTGTATCTGTGGTCACTTGAACACCCCTACCTGCTTCTTAGATGACCTGTGTCAGTAGTCACTGTCTAACCTTACCTACTACTTAATGACCTGTCTCTGTAATTAGTGTCTAACCCCTACCTGCTCTTTGTGGCCTGTCTCTGTAGTTACTGTCTAACCCCTACCTGCTCCATAAAGATGCTTCTCTTTATACAATGTCTAACTCCTACCTGCTCCTTAATGACCTGTCTCTGTAGTTACTGTCTTACCCCTATCAAATCCTCAATGACCTTTTTTCTAACCTCACTTTCCTTAAAGTGGCAACCTCAACGTTCTCAAACGCTTTTCATTAAATGCCATTGTATCACTTTCTGTCGCAGACTGAGGTGACACACTGGTGATAAATCTATGGTGCACCGTTCAAATCTTGCACTATGACTATTAAGAGTATTAATAACCTAAGGCAACTTCCCCGGCATTGCAGTTAGAAGCAGCACACTGTAAGCGATGCATAGAGGTTGTAGCACGGCGGCATACTATTGTTTAACTGAACCTGAGAGGCAGAGTAATGCACAGTGTTCCCATGGGTTGGGCTGGGGGTGGGGGTTGAACGCCTGGATGTGGGAGCATCCATCTCCATTCATCCGCCTCAGCAGGGCTAAATCACATACGACAGGGAACTTTTAACACAAATTTTATTTTGCACCTAAGTTCACACACACTCTTTCAATTTAGCACTTTCTCATAGGGATAATTGCACACACACACACACATACCTTTCCCTCAATTTACCTTATTCCCTTACTTACAACCACACTCCCAGACACATGCACATGCACACTAGAATACTTCCCCATCAATTCACCTCTCCCTCAATCTCTTTACCTCTCCCTCTCCCTTCCTCTCCTTCCCTCTCTCATTCTCTCTCTTCTTCTTTCTCGCTTCTTCCCTCTCCCTCTCCCTCTCTTCCGCCTACTTTCTGCCACACGGTAAACCCCACACCTCCTCATACAGAACTCCTGTACGTCTGTCAATAATATGCTGCGAGAAGCCCCCAGCTGGGCTCCAGGGTAGAGATGCCAGTGAGGGTATGTGCCGTAGGGGTGCTTGGATAGATGGACCCCTGCCTCCACAGCAGGGGTCCATGGAGTGTGCGTCGCCTCGTAATGAGCCAGCCATTGATTTCTGGGGCTTTCCCATTAGAAGTACTGGATGACATCCATGTTGTTCCCATGGCAGGAATAGAAGCGATGGGCCGAATCGTCAACTTATTGTGATCTGGGAAGAACATGAGCACGTAGTTTAAGAAATTCATGTTTGTTTTTTGATTGTGTGCTACAGCCACTCAGTACAATTAGACAAGGGTTTTCATGCCAATTCAAGGTTTTAGGCTTGAGAGATTTGATCATTCGGTTTTAAAAGCAGAAGAAAATATTGTTTGGTGAACAGTATTTGGTAATCCAAATGTATTTGTCAAATTGGGTCAGTCGAGAAACCATGAAATCCATATTATTAACAATGTGAGCCTTCAATCCATAGATTAAAGTTATTCATTAAATTGTTCCTTTAAACTTTGCCAACAAGAAAACATGTCTTTCTCAAGTATTTTGGCCCCTCCAGTCTTGATGAAGGCCTCTCTCTCCCTCTCCTTGTCCCCATAGATTACTACATCCTAGAGAACAACTCCCAGCTAAAGGCAGCGTTGAAATCCAAGAGGATCCTACTGACAGACTTCCGGACAGTACAGATTGAACATTTTGGTAAGAATCAACTTTCTCTATTCTGTGTTTTATCTAATATTGAATTAGAGAAATCACTAGAGAAAGATATTATTCTGAAGGAAATCCTGCTAATTATTTGTTTGTTTTCTATGTTATTTACTCCAGATTTACCTTTGAAGATCTCCTACCCCCCAGACTTCTCTGAATCCCGTCACTACGGTCTACTTTTACTGATGTATGTATCTTATAATAAATACAATTTTAAGCAGTTATTTTTATTACTTTATACAATTTTAAGCAGTTATTTCTATTACTTTGTTCTATTCTATTAATTGGGGTTTGTGGGGGGCTGTTTAAGTATTGCTTCCACAAAAACAAATCAGGATAAAATTAACAAATTCTCCTTGCTGAGAGCTAATCTGCAAATCTTTCCAAGTTATCAAATCTCTATTTTCTTGGCTTTCCATATTTTCTTAAATAAATATATATTTTTGTGTCATGTCTCACTGTTTAGCGACGGCTCCCCCGGTGGCCAGTCGGTGAATGACCGCTTCTTTCTGGACTGGGACTCAGCGCTGGTGAGCTCGGAAAACATCATCGTGGCCCGTCTAGACGGGCGGGGCAGTGGCTTCCAGGGCCAGAGGGTCCTCCATGAGCTGCACCAGCGCCTGGGGACCGTGGACGTCCAGGACCAGATCGCAGCAGTAGAGTACGTGCTGGTGTCTCTATTGTCGCGTTTACATTTAAATATTTTCAAAGAATTACTTTTTTTATTTGACTTTTTTATTATTCTAATTCCATCATTCAAATGTTCCTAATGGTGTATACCTCACAGTATACCTCAAAAGTGAGGTTTGTACTACTTGAGAGTGGCACAATTACTAACTTTATTTTGAAAAGATCAAATTAAGACAATGAAATTATGATAAATATGGCCATAAATATTCATTTAGTGGTTTTGTAAAGATAAAAATATGAAATACTGAATAACTGAATCAAATAATGTGATTTGAAATGTGTTCCTGTGTTTTGTTCTTGGTCTACTTTTAATCAGCATTAATTTTTACTATTTGCAGATATATGATGAAACTCCAATATATTGATCGAACGAGGATAGCAGTATGTGGAAGGGTAAGATGTCTTTGTCGGGAGCATTTCAACTTGATCAAGATATACTGATTATATTTTTAGATTCGATATACTATATTATTTTATCAACTCTATCCATCGAAACAAAATAAATAATAAAAATTGGTGTACGTTCTGTAATTGTTAGAGTTCATTTAAATTTGAGGTGCATTTGACCACCTTTTGGACATCAACAGGTCTGAATGGTCGCTTGATTAATAAATACATTTTCTGACTGATTAATGGATTTCATTCATAAGTTTGGATAAAGCATATTTCAGTCGATTCATTAAGTTGATTCATTCATTGATTGAAGGATTTTTGGGTGACCTTTGGTGTGGAACGATGACCAGGTTGATTCTTTATGGTTGCTAGGGTTACGGGGCCTACCTGGCGTTAATGATGCTGAAGTCTACTGACGGTCTGTTTAAATGTGCCTGTGCCATCTCCCCGGTCACAGACTGGACATTATACGGTGGGTAGAATGTGTTGTGCTTTAATAATGTGTTGATTCTTCAGTTAAACTTCATTGTACAAACTGAAAATAAAGAAATAACCTGGAGAGACAACATTGCATTTCATCTGCTGTTGGCACTGAGGGGAAATTATTAAATGTGCCCTTGTATTAAGCATTAAAACCCTGTATCACTGAAATAAGTCTTGTGGGATGCAGTCATTGCAGACACACCGTAGGAACCGTAAAGAAAGTAATCTTTCAAATACATGATATGTTAGGATCCGGGCCAGTTGGAGCATTGACTGGGTCAATAAATACATGCTTGGGTCCTTTGTATTCCATTTAAAGCATTCTGTTTCTTGAAACAGAGATCTATAGGGCAACACAGCACAAATGACATTTATTTTAGCTTTGGAATAGATTAGTCATATCAAAAACGCAAAAGAGCAAAACACCAGACACTGCTCTTGTGCAGTGTAGACATGATTTGACATCAAGGTTTATTCCGTCTCTTACACTTTATGTTGGGTGTGAAAGCTGAAAAAAATACATAAACATTTATCAACAGAAAGGGGCGCTGGTGAAATGGTTTTAATTAGGAGGTGAAAGGGATTCCCCACGGTTGTGGCAGTCAGTTGTTAGCTGTTTAGAGGGAGTGTGTGCTCCTAATGTATCCCTTCTCATTTGTACAGCATCAGCCTTCTCAGAGCGATATCTGGGAACACCACTATGGGATGACAGCAGATATCAGGTACATGTTTGTGTTCTCTTCTTTTCCCGCCCCCGCTCACTCGTTTGCCGTCAATCTTGCTTAGCGTCTCTGAAAGCTCCATAGATACTAGCGGCATCACCGCTGGAAAGCTTCCCTGCGCCGTAGCATAACAGCGCTGTCGCTATCAAAGTGGAAGTCAGTAAGGAAGTCAAAGATGTCATGTCAGGTTTTTTTTTAAATATAAAAGCAGTCTTTTCACTTAACACGCTGGCGCCTGCTATGCGCGGTGGGGGTAGGACGGTGGCGGCGTGCTGGTGTCCTGTCATGGGCTGTCGAGAAGCTCATCCACAGACGAGGAGATGATGTTCAGCGACCACACCTTGTTATTTTACCCATACACCAGATAGAGAGAGGTGCAAGACCACTTTCCACAGTCACACAAAGAGACAGCCTTGAGTGGAGGGTGATTTAGTTTGTTGGTTCACAGTTTTTAATTGGATTAAATTGGCTTCACACAACGAGTTCAGCTGCTGCACTTATATTTTGATACCTTTATAAAGCTCCATGCTATTTGATTATTATTTAACTTTAGTTTTGTTTCATCCATACGCCCTTTATATTAATAAAATACTCTCTGTGTGTGTTAATGCCTGCATGTGCAACAGATTTTTTTATGGGTGAAAATGTGACTACAGGTCTTTATATGCATTGCAGTAAAAATGTGTGAAGTAGCAAGGTTTTTAATGATTCATTTTTTATTGTATTTTTGTTTGTTTGTTGCATATTTTCCTGGTGGATTATTCTACCCTCACCTTGTTATGTCTGATTCCACCTGGTGGATTAATCGTCTATCACCTTTATATGCCTGATTCCACCTGGTGGATTAAACTGGTATGACCTTGTTATGTCTGATTTAACATGATGGATTAATCGTCTATCACCTTGTTATGTCTGATTCCAGTTCTCCAGCGCGCTCCAAAACGCTCAGGCCTTCCGGGAGCAGACACTGATGCTGGTGCATGGCACGGCGGATGGTAAGGGGGGAGAGAGAGAGAGAGAGAGAGAGAGAGAGAGAGAGAGAGAGAGAGAGAGAGAGAGAGAGAGAGAGAGAGAGAGAGAGAGAGAGAGAGAGAGAGAGAGAGAGAGAGAGAGAGAGAGAGAGAGAGAGAGAGAGAGAGAGAGAGAGAGAGAGAGAGAGAGAGAGAGAGAGAGAGAGAGAGAGAGAGAGAGAGAGAGAGAGAGAGAGAGAGAGAGAGAGAGAGAGAGACGGCAGATGAAAATAAGTAGTTGAATGGAAAGAAAGAGAAAGAAATAAGAAAGTCAAAATAGCGTGTAAGCAGCCCATCAGAGCATAACTAGGAATGTAGCCTGAGTAAGCAATGAGGCCAACTCCTTTAATCAAAAGATGAAAGAGAAAGTGGATCCCTGAGTTTCTCAACCCTGGTATTCACGAGGACAAAGAGGCAAATCAGCAGAGAATCAGGTGCAGCTGGACGCAAGGTGTTTTCCGGTCTCTGCTCTGTTCCCTGTGATTGCTCCTTCCTCTTGCTGCTGGAACTCAGGCCCGATCATGCTGACACTTGTTTTTTATTCTTCTTCCCCTTATCTTTGATGGCAGCCAATGTTCACTTCCAGCACACTGCTGAGCTAATCAAGAACCTGGTGAAAGTTGGAGCGAATTACACAATGCAGGCACGTACCAAAAACACCCTGTACACCTGAGGAGCTCGTTATATGGTGTACCGTCCCGCTGTACACATGGGGACCTGTATACCCACATACTATACACACGTGCATGTACCTTACAAACAAAGTACACATGCCAGGACCTCGCTGAGGGGGATATTGAGATACTGTTCATGTTAAGACTAAGCTGTATGGTAGGAAGATGTACTATAGGCATGAGGACCTATGTGTTATGGTTGACTGTTACACAATGCACCTTAGGGCCTAGGCATATGGTTTACTGTAACAATTTATAGTAAGGACCTAGGCATATGGTTTACTGTAACAATTTATAGTAAGGACCTAGGCATATGGTTTACTGTAACAATTTATAGTAAGGACCTAGGCATATGGTTTACTGAAGTACTTTACGCATGAGGACCTGAGCATGTGCTTTACTGTTACACTTTATACATGAGGACCTAGGCATATTGTTTACTGAAATACTTTAAACATGAGGACCTAGGCATATGGTTACAATATACACATAATGATGATACCAAAATACATGTGAGGACCTATGTGTCTGGTATACTGATTTATTATTCATGTGAGGACCTAGGTTTCTAGTATACTGATATACTGTTCATGTGAGGACCTAGGTGTCTGGTATACTGTTCATTTTAGGACCTAGGTTTCTGGTATACTTATACATGTCCTGGGTGTCTGTGATTTTCGAGATGTCACACATTTTAACTCAATCCTTTGTGGATTGCTAAATCAAACAAACATTTCCACAAAATACAACCAATCATCTTAAATTGTTTTTTCCTGCCAGATCTACCCGGATGAGGGTCACTTCCTGTCTCGACAGAGCCGCCAGCACCTCTCTGCCACCCTGACAAGTTTCTACAGGGAATGCCTACAGGAACAGATTCTACCGCTCAGCGAGGAAGAGGAGGAGGAGGAGGAGTAGGCGAGTGTCATATTGGGGTCAGACCTTTTTGACATGGCGCCATCTGCTATGTAGAATCTGGCTAAAGAACCCGCTGACGAGGAGCTGTTTGGCGTTTGGAACAAGTGTTCATCTAGAAGTGGACACCAAGAGCAGTCTCGGCTCGGAAATGTGTGTATGGTGCGCGAGGGAGTGTGTGTGTATGCACGTTTGTGCACATCTGTGTGAGTGTGTCTGTGACCACTGTTCTGGCGTGAGGAACGCGGCTTGTGTGAGTGGGTACGGTTGTGTATTATCGTTTCGAATAGATCCCTAAAAGGACACCTGTTGACTACAACGAACAGCCAGGACAAAGTAACTCAATCCCCAGCCCCAAAACTCCACCTCCTCCGACACCACCTCCACTTCCCCCACCTCCCCAAACACCACCCCTAACACAACCCCCAACCCAACCTCCACAGCTCCGCAACACCACCCCAACCTCCACACAACACCACCCCCGGCTGCCCCAACACCCACCCCCGGCTACCCCAACACCACTTCCAGCTCCCCCAACACCACCCCCAGCTCCCCCAAATACACCTACAGCTAGTGTCTTCTCACTAGAAACCCTGGAATCCTGCGATCATCTCTGGGGAAAGCACGGGGGGCTGTCCTCATTCCCATCTGTACAGCACGCATTTCTATTTATTTTTTCACCCGCTGGTTGTCTTTGCAGCAGCGAAAAATTGTAAGGAGGTGGATGTCTAATATCCACACACAGAGGACGCCAGCCCCTTCTTCATTACCTCTTCACTGAGCTCTGCTACTGAAGTTCAGCACAAATGGTTCAAGGGTGAGTTCACCTCCGATCCTGAGACTGAGCTCTGCTACTGAAGTTAACAGAAGTGATTCACTGGTGAGTTCACCACCGAGCCTCTCTACTGAGCTCTGCTACTGAATTTAACACAAGTGATACACTGGTGAGTTCACCACAGAGCCTCTCTACTGAACTCTGCTCCTGAATTTAACACTAGTGATTCACTGGTGAGTTCACCACCAAGCCTCTCCACGACAAAGTGCAATTCCTGCCCGCGTCCTCCACCATAACTCCATATCTACGCTTCATTTATTTCTTTCAGGTAACACTTTAGTGAAAAAAAGGATCTTCTGTGGACATGTACAATGCCTTATAAGGTTCGATAAACTCTACGATTATGTGCTTGGACTTCAACATCTACGGTTGGTTAATGCCTGTCTGTGGAAACTCAGGTCCTGCACTAACACCATCGCACCGTACTGATTTTGTTCTCAGAAATGGCTGACTACGTCAAGCGGTAGAGACGTGGAGCGCAACGTGATGGATTATTTTAGAAGATGGCTGCCTTGGTTTGGTATTGATTTAAGCAGAAAATATGTCCCTCTTGATATACCGTGTCATTTCCCAATATTAGCGCTCTAGTTAAAGTGAGATATCTGACAATGAAGTGAGATCCCATTTTTTTATTGCAAAAAAAACGTAATTAAACATAGGTATATATACCTTTATCAGAAAACAAAATTAAACTAGTTTTGTAGTCTCAAGTGAAATAGCCCGACTCCCAACCCAATGGTGTTTGCCCCTTGATGATAAATGGTGATCAATAGAAAAAGCTTTGTTTTGTTCAGGTGGTTGTTTTTTCCCGGTGTGTAACCTAAAGGTGTGTGCATGTCTACGCAGGAGAACGTGAAAAGGTGTTGCCACGTTTTGTACAGTACAATGCAAGAGTGTGTACATACATCTATTTTTGAGACCGCTGTGAACTCTGGGCGGAGCGGGCGGGTCCAGGCGGAAGTCTTGTACAGTACGTGTTCTTTTTCCCCGTCCTGTTTATCTTAGGATGGATTTTGTAATGCTTGTTCTCGTTAGATTTTCGTTGTTTTTAAAAAAGGGGGGGGGGGGGGGGGGGGGTTGCGACCTTGGGACAGGCGGGCGGGGGGGGTATTGTGATTGTCCTCTGGTGATGATTATGAATAAAATAAAACGCCAAAAATTTTGAAGCAAATGCCATTGTGTGTTTTTTTGCAGAGGCAGGGACAAATCATTGACTTCCTTTATTTAATCATTGGGCCGAAAGGGGTTTAGTGATCCTATATCCGTTTTTTATCCATTTCGTCTTTGCCATGAGATGGACCTTTGGTTTTAGAGTGTTTGGTCCTGGGTTTACACAGGATGCCAGCTGAGAACATTTTTATCTCTCTATGCGTGAGTGAATTAAAGGGCATCTTGTGGAATTTTTTTATTTTGCATTCAAACAAATGCTCTCTAGCGCCTCGCTTTTCCAAATGAGCGTTGCTACCTTGTTGCAACTACGGTTGGCGGTATGTGCCAAGAAGCTATGATAACATGTCATCCAATACTACCTCATAGAGTTTTCTTTCGGGTGATATTTCATACAAACTTCAAACTGCATTGAATCATTAGTGCGACCATGTATGAGTCATTACTCCTCTAACAAGATAGTAAATGATGTTGCCATGTTAAATTGTTTTTTATTGCTCATATTACTATGTCATAGTCTAGGCTATAGCATCAACGAACGAACACAAACACACATTTTTTTACTAGTGCTTATATTGCTCTACAACGCATGAACTATGTTTTAATTGGTAGTGATACATTCTTTATTCGTTTATCTTTCTATGTACATATCAGAGATCATCATTATCAGGTGATTCAACGGTAGGTAGAGGAGGACAGCTTCCCTGATGTTTACCCTTGTTTTTTTAATTTGCCGATCAAGTTGCCTTTTTAATTCCCGTTTTGATTTTTCGCTGACGAGGATTCCTCCTCCTGTGGCGTGGCACAAATATGATCTTGCATTATGAACAAAAGTGCAATGCAGCCTTTCAAATTTGCCGGGGCAGTGAAAAGCGCGTCTTGCTGAGCTGCTGCTACGTTTCAGTCACGCTTGCTCTGAGCGAAATCGAGTGTAGCCTGCTAGTACCACCACGTATTGCTTTATGTCCCTCTCGGAGATTCCTAGACCCTGAACGACATGGAAGCCTCCTTAGGAATTACCAGTTCAATGTTAATACAGATAAAAAATTCTTCCCTCAGGAGGATAAGTCAGATTATTGGCAGTGAATGTATGAATGAAGACATTGATTTAAGCAAATACATTACATAAAACGCTAAACATTGTCCCTTTAATGGACTGAATAGCGTAGCATAGCGTGAGAAACCATACATTAATCCTTGTTGGCACTGATCACAACCATCAACAATGCTTATTTTCATGAAAGGGTAAAAAATAGTTATTTTAATATGTACAGTGCAGAGATAAAAGTGTCTCAAAGTAGTTACCATCATTACTTCAGAATACCCTGCAATGCCATAGCTTAAAGGTGTGTATAATACAACCATACATATATAAAACTATATTCACTTAGTTCCCTGATCATTACACAAGCTGTTTGTGGGGAATAGGAGCTACTATAAGACAACATTTCACAGTATTGACTCCAGCATATTGATTAAGTCATGTTCATGTGATGTCAGAGGTTAAAACAGTGTGCTGGATGAGAACGTGACATGCTATCCTCAGGTGACATCTGATAATAGTAACACAAAAATACTTATAGTATTTAGTTTCAAAAGAAGACAAATTAGGCTTTGAAAAAAATAATTGCTTTAAAGTCTTGGAAAAATCTCTGTGCACCTGGGCGAGTTCCCCCACCCCCACCCCTTCCCCTACCTGCTCCATAATGACCAGTATCCACTGTCCAACCCCTACCTGCTCCTTTATGCTGTGTCTGTGTTTCCACTGTCTAACCCCTACCTGCTCCTTAATGACCTGGCTCACTATTCACTGTCTAACCCCTACCGGCCCCATAATGACCTGTCTCTGTATTCACTGTCAAACCCATACATGCTCCTCAATGACCTGTCTCTGCAATCATTATCTAACCCCTACCTGCTTCTTAATGACCTGTCTCAGTAGACACTGGCTAACCCCTACCGGCTCCTGACCTGTCTCAGTATGGACATGTATATCAGGCAATGAACTACAAGGGCCTGAAGGAGAACTAAAGGGACATTTCAAATGATATAAAGGCACCTGGAAAGTGTGTTTGGATATATGGATGCAGACATTGACCCTAACCCTGTGTTATCACATTAATATTTGCAATTAGTCAATTAAAGTAGTCCAAAAATAACTATCATCTCAAAATGAAAAATAATTACATAACTGTTAAACTGTCAACTCCCAACCTGGTCTCACAGGAATCCGTGAAATGACCAAAGACGCTTAACTCAAAATCCGTGGTGGCCTCACGGAATCACTTAAATTGTCTGTGATATGCCAACGGAATTTGCTCCAATGCAAATTAACGACACTCGTGGCACACACACAGATCCCCGTCTCAAAGACTGAGTCAACCTGGTCTCACAGGGATCCGTGAAATTACCATAGCCTATATATATATGAAATTATGAAATTCATATTGACAGTATGGCACTATATCCCTGTTCTCGCCCATGCACCCATCTTGAATTTAATAGACCATTTTCGTTGCTTCCAGGAGGTCTGGAGGTCTCCGGATATAATAAAGAAATAAAAAAACATCTATATATATATATATATATATATATATATATATATATATATATATATATATATATATATATATATATATTTATATACCTATTTACATGCATATTTATATTTATTTATTATATACTGAGACCACCAGACCTCCTCGAAGCAACGAAAGCGGTCTATTAAATTCAAAAAGGGCTGGCGAGAATATGGATATAGTGCCATACCGTCTATATGAATTTCATTCATTTCAAAACGGATGGTCAATGGTCAGATACAGATCTCGGTATAACAATAATATATATTGATGTTACGAGATAGGATGTAATGATGACGCCAAGAAAATAAAGGCTACATGGTTATAATAATTTAAATATAATCCACTTAAATTAATTAATTATTAGATTGGTGGATTGTCAATGGTCAGATAGGCTACAGATCTTGTTATAACGATAATAGCCACATGCTCTACTTCTAATATTAGAACAAAATAATTGAATATTTATTTATAGATAATATAGATTTTAATATTTAATGAATTCAATATTAAACCAATGCATTTCAATCGGGAGATTATTTTCGACTTCAGAAGGGGGGGGCGGGCTGCGCGGGATTCGTCAAAACAACAACCCAGTCTCACACCAGTTTGTAGTAAAACTGCCCACAGGGGAAAATGCATTACAATACCGGCTTCTAGTTATCTATACTAATACACGGCTACGTTTTTTTGGCCTATTCTTTTCAATGGGCCTGCGTCCGCGCCACGTGACTGTCATGGTTGCTATGGTGGTTGCCATCAACCCCCCCCCCCCCATATCTTTCAATTTTCAATGGGGGGGCGGGTGCTTGTCGACAGTAGGGGTAAACTAGACATAAATAGGAAGCACACTCAGGAATGACCTCTCACACATGATAACTTAATTAATTGTTTCAAATAACCCTGCCTCATTAAATCCATGAGCTTGGTGTTTCGCTTTCACTAATAGGTTATAGGCTTAGGCTATGTCACTACAAATTCTGTCCATGCGCATCTCTCAGAGTGACGTAACTAGACACCAGACAGCGATTAAAAAAAAACAACGAGTCAAGTTCAATACAAAAATAACTTATTTTACGCTGTTTAAACGTACTAGTCTAAACTGCGTAAAATGGAAAGATATTCCAAGGTGTCTCTCTATTTCCTAGCCAGCGGACCCTAGTTTATGACAAAAACAACACAATTGGGTGGAAGGTGGCGGTCGATGGCAACCACCATCGGATTGTTGTTTTGACGAATCCTGCACAGCCCGCCCTCCCTTCGAAAATAATCTCCCAATTGAAATGCATTGGTTTAACATTGAATTAATGAGTAGAAGACCGTGTAGCTATTATCGTTATAACAAGATCTGTATCTGCCCATTGAAAATCCGCTTACACCAATCCAATCAACGAAGAGGGTTGTAACACCAAGTAACACAGTGTACTTTTTCTATGGGGAATGTGGTTCAGGTATGACAATATTTAAATATTTATACTATAAAAAAACTAGCCTATACGTAGGCCTACAGCATATCATACATTTGACATATAGAGTTAGACTAATAGGCTACATGTATAAGGTTATAAGGTTTGGGCCAGCAGCCTCTGCTGGCCCAAAACTAGATTGCCTCGTTGTCTCGTTATACGCTTTATAAGTTAATTATATTTAAATTATTATAACCATGTAGCCTTTATTTTCTTGGCGTTATCATTACATCCTTTCTCGTTACATCGATATAAATTATATATTATAACGAGATCTGTATCTGACCATTGACCATCCTCTCGGAAATGAATGAAATTCATAATGACGGTATGGCTCTATATCGCTATTCTCGCACGCATCGACTCGGTCGTTGAGATGGGGATCTGTGTGTGTGTGCCACGGAATATGAGTTTCATTAACTTGCATTGGAGCAATTCCGTTGGCATATCACGGACAATTTAAGTGATCCTGTGAGGCCACCACGGATTTTGAGGTAAGCGCCCGTGGTCGACTCGTTCATTGAAACAGGGATCTGTTTCAATGAATATTCACATATTCTGTGTGCCACGGAATATGAGTGTCATCAACTTGCATTGGAGCAAAATCCGTGGCCATATCACGAAAATTGGCGCGTTTCCATGAGGATTCTACGAGTTAGGCGTCCGTGGTCATTTCACGGATTCCTGTGAGATCAGGTTGAAACTCCCTAACCTAGAAGACTAATCTAAGATATAATATATTATACAACACTGGTTCTGAGCGAGTAATTTGATTGGACAAGAGACATCCAATGAGCTCTGCAGGAGCGCTGATATGAGCTTCCAAAATCACTCGGACTGTTCGCCGAACTGTAAACCAACAGTCAAAATCACTCCACATTCCAGCTGTAACCAACTTACTTTAACTGACATAAACTGTTACCTTGGACCGAACCTGAAGCAGCTTAGCGCCGCAGCCTAAAGATGGATATATTCCCAAATATAACATTTGATTTGATGCACAATCGAGACTCCAGATGTGCCCTAAAGTCAGCGTCTAAGCTTGACAGGTTGGAGAGGAGCAAAAATTACCACCGTAAGGCAAACGGTGTGGGCTTTAAACTGCTTGGTGTTTTGTTTATATGTTGCTTGGCAACAGTCCGCTCAGTGGGGATCTATTTTTGTTGGCTGAAGCAATTTCATTCGTTTATATGATTAAATAAACAAAAAAATCACAATCTATTTTCAATTATTATTGTTAACAGTACATTTTACTAGTATAACTGTTGTGTAAAAGCAATATCACACTCAAGCTTGCAATGTTGTCGCTCTATATAAGCGCTGCTGTGATTGCCTCCGGCGCGTCTGGCACTCGGCCTGCGGCATCGTACCTACCGCCGAATCACAGCAGCGCTGAAATAGGGCAACAACATTGCTCCCTCTCATGTGATATTGCTTAAATAAGTTATACTATAATATATTAACTATAAATATTATTTAATTTTCTTCTGCAAACCAGCACGACCGTGTACATGCGCCAATTCTGTGTCGCTTATCCCTGATTCACTAATTCCTACACGGGGAAATCATGATATCAACACATCCTTTGACCTCAAACCTAATGACGCAAACATATTTGTTTTCCTCTACTCTCCAGCCTATGTTTTTTTTACTCATATTTTATTGGCGGACTCCAGCAAGCCAGAACTGTACCACCACAAGGAGGATCTCAATATTACAATTAGCCTTCCTCCTAGTTTTTCAGCTGGGCGGGAAATCCCTTTCCCTCCTCGAAGCACTTCCTGAAGAAGCTCATCAGTGAGCTGACCATGTAGCGCCGGCCCGCATCCGATGCGATCACATGGCCTTCATCCGGAAAGATCTAGAGTAGAACAGGAAACAACTTTAACTTATTTTCTGCCCAACCCTAAGAACAGAGTAGATGAAGCCAAATCAAGATGTGTCACACAGAACAAGAGAAACAAAAGGAAAAAGCAGCAGCAATGTTTCCACACGGTTTACCCAGAGAAGTGACAGGCCTAGCAAAAGCCCACCACAGAAAGAGGATGTGCTCCCAGTAGCTTGTCCGCCTGTCACGCGGTGTAGCATGAGGAGAGGGAAATACTAGGAAAGACTAGAGACTAATGCTAACAAGAGCAGCCCTCCACAGCTCTATTCCTCAGCCCACTGAGAGGAAAAGCGTGGGCCAAACACTATCCCAATGACAACAACAACAACAACAACAGCAGCAGCAGCAGCAGCAGCAGCAGCAGCAGCAGCAGCAGCAGCAGCAGCAGCAGCAGGCATCAAAGCAGACAGACACGTTGCATCCTCGTCAGTTATCTATACTAACCGCTTTTCCTGTGATTAATTCAATTGTTGTGTATTTGGCATTGTTCAAGAGATTTCTCTACAGAGTGAAAGATAATGTGCTGTTTTACACTGCAACAGCAGGTGTTCATATCATATGTTAATTTGATCATATCAGATGACTTAATGAATTCGACAAAAAAAATTGACACCTTGACCTCTTATGCCCCTTTTCCACCGACAGTACCAGCTCAACTCGCCATGACTTAGTGTGGCATGACTTGGTTTGGTTCCAGGCACCTCGTGTTTCCATCTAGAAAGTACCTCTTCAATGTGTGCGGGTCGTTTTTATAGCACGCATGCCCGAAACTGCGACACATACGCGACCATGCAACACATAAACATACAGGGTTACGCACAGGAGCGTCTCCACCTCTGTCAAGGTCCACAGCGTGTTCTTGTGGGCTGACCCTGCCATGTTCAATAATCAATCACTAATGTTGACTGAACGCTGATGATAGTGTTTAAAGAAGCCAGGTGTGGGGTGTAGGGTCAGGTTTCGGAAGTCGCGCTCATCATTGTTCGTCCAGTGCCGTCACTCTGGCCAATCAGTGGCCAGCAGCCTGTTTACGTCACACAAAAGTATCAGCTCAGCTCTCTTGAAAACCCTGCGGTGGTGAGACTAAAAAAGGTACCAGGTACCTCATTTTGGCGATCGAAACGCAAAAAAAGGCGGGCCGAGTCAAGGTGAGTTGAGCTGGTACTGCGGTGGAAAGGGGCATTAGTAACTTATCTACCATACTTTTTCCCTTCGTAATACCTTTAATTGTGTCTAAAAGTGATACACTTCCAATGCTGCTGCATACTGGTTCATAGCTTAACACATTCTGGTTTAACATACCCTGGTTCCTAACGTACACTGTTTGTAAGTACCCTGGTTCCCAGAGGTGTCAAAAGTATTCACATTCATTACTCAAGTAGAAGTATAGATACTAGCGTTTAAAAATACTTCTGTAGAAGTTGAAGTATCAACTCAAGCTTTTTACTTAAGTACAAGTATAAAAGTACTCTGGTTTCAAAACTACTTAAAGTATTAAAGTAAAAGTAATGCAAGGGGAAAAACATGCCATTAAGGACAAAAGCGTAGGCCGTTCCACAGGGGCCTATAGAATCAGCTTTTTTTGCCAAGTATGCTCACACATACAAGGAATTTGGTCTCTGCATTTATCCCATCTGTGAATTAGTGACACACACAGCACACCTCTATAGCACACTGCCCCACAAAACATTTTTCTAAAGGCCATCTAATGACTATAATATTAATGTTGAAAAAATTGGGATGCACCTGTTTCAGACACATTTATACCCATTGAAAATTAACGCATATTAGTACAATGCAAATACATTGAAGAACCATATATGTGTACTGAATGTAGACGGGCTCTGGTCATGCGCAGGTGCCATGTATCAAGTATAAACCAATAGGGTGTCAGAATGGTATATGTTTCTATTCTCATCCAACCAATCAAATTCACTCTATCCGATGGCGCAAATTATCTGGATAGGTTTTTCTTTGAACGCCGGCGGAATAAAAACAAGCCGAAATTAAATAGGAGTAGCGAGGCCATTTTTAAAAAGTAAGGAGTAGAAAGTACAGATAAGTGCGTGAAAATGTAAGAAGTAGAAGTAAAAAGTAGGCTGAAAAATGATTACTCCAGTAAAGTATAGATACCCAAAATTTCTAATTAAGTAAGGTAACGAAACATTTGTACTTAGTTACTTGACACCTCTGCTGGTTCCTGACGTACCCTGGCTCCTAACATACCCTGGTTTAGTACACCCTGGTTAAATTTACCTTGGTTCCTAACATACTCTGGTTCCTAACATACCCTGCTCCCTTACGTAACCTGGTTCCTAACGTACCCTGGTTGCCAGCTTACCCTGGTTCCTAACGTACCCTGGTTCATAACGTATCCTAGTTCGTCTTGTACCCTGGTTCCTAACATACCCTGGTTCCTGACGTATCCTGGTTCCTGACGTTCCCTGGTTCCTAAAGCCTTTCTTAAGGAAGATGCATTGAACGAGATATGGTTGTAATTCCACCGTTGGTCTGAAAATAATTTAGGATTTAAGATTGATAGAAAGGCTGGGGAGAGAGAGAGAGAGAGAGAGAGAGAGAGAGAGAGAGAGAGAGAGAGAGAGAGAGAGAGAGAGAGAGAGAGAGAGAGAGAGAGAGAGAGAGAGAGAGAGAGAGAGAGAGAGAGAGAGAGAGAGAGAGAGAGAGAGAGAGAGAGAGAGAGAGAGAGAGAGAGAGACAGAGACAGAGAGTGTGTGTTCGGGGGAGAGATTGTCAGAAGAGAGAGGTAGTAACCAGCAGTGTGTAGTTCAGGTTGGCAGAAGACATCAGCTTCACCAGCTCTGCAGAATGCTGGAAGTGAACAGTCGCTGAAATGAAATAAATTACAAATAATTATAAAGAAATATAGATATAAAAAAAATATTTATTTAAATACAGGTTAACCAAAATCTTTACTTATATTACAAATAGAAAGATGAAAACCCCTTTTACAAGATTAATTAACAAAATAATATCCAAAAATCATTCATTAATTGTTTTTTCTGACAAATCAAATAAATCAATCCAAAATAATTTACTAACTACAGAATAATCAGCCTATAAGAAAAGAGACCGCATGATGAGACTAGATCACAGTACCAAATGTGTAATTAAAGGATGTGTTCCACTCCCAGTTAAACGCTACTGGGTTTCAGAGTTTGATAAGCGTAGTGAATCAAGGTACCAATTACTTTAGGAAATTAAACCTACTACTTTCTGCACTGAGGCCACCCCCCAACAAAGAGGGTAAGAGGGTTATTCAAACAGATAGGCAGGCAAAAACATTTTCTGTTCAATTGTTCATTAAACAAATAAGCTGGGTCCTCTGCTTCTTCAAAACAATTTTGGAAACAAAAACAAAACATTTAATTAACAATGAATTAGGGTTAGGGTTAATATTGGATTGGTCCTACGCACTCCATAATGACATCTGATTCAACTTTTGTTCACTTTGGATAAAAGCCTACTAAATGAGTCAATTGTTGACCAGATTACTGAAATGAGAAATTCTTGAAGCATGTTTATTTACCTTTTTGCGTCTACCTCAACAAGTCCATATACTGGTGTGGCCCATCTATCCTTCCTTCTATCTAATAGCCTCTTAATGCTCTTTCTGAACAAAGGAGAGGGATGGCTTGTTGGCCAGCCGTGTCTCTGACTCAGGGATACATGAGTGATTCTGAAGGGTCCACTCACCATCTGCGGTTGGGTGGAGGATGAGCAGCATGTTGTGGTTTGGTGTTGTGATATTGGAGAGCAGACTGGAGATCTGTTAGAGACAGAGGGAGGACCCCACAGTTACTCTGAAACCCCTTCACCTCATCAAGTGATTCATTTCAAGGGTTTTGTTTACCAAATGCTCAGTGTAACACAGGGTCATTGTAATAAGGGTATTAAAATACTCTATTTTGAACATGGACCTTTCATGACACACTGTATATTTTTAATCAGCACTGGAAGTTGTGTTTAGCGTTGACAATAAAGCCTGTCAACAGACTAGCACTTTTAACTCCTGAAACGCGAAGAATTTAGCAATTAAGAATACAGCTGCCGTTTGGATCATGTTGGTTGAAGGCTGAAGATCTGCTCTGTCTGCTATGCCCAACTGCTGCGTGAATTAAAATAGTCAAATACAAAACCATGAAACCCCAACAGCCTCTGAACTAAAGACATTCATCATAGAAGTTTCTGAATCCTGAAGTAGAATTGTTCAACAACTTCATGACCTTCATTTAATAGAAAATATTGCAAATATATAAAATACTGCTGTCAAGCGATTAAATTATTTAATCGCGATTAATCACATTGATGTCATAATTAACTTTTGATTGATCACAATCAAAAGGCACACACACACACACACACACACACACACACACACACACACACACACACACACACACACACACACACACACACACACACACACACACACACACACACACGGGGGAGGAGTGGTTATCGGGAGAGTCGGGAGAATTCCCAGTGGGCCGTTAACATTTCGGGGCTGTCGGGCTGATTACTGCGGGATAACAATATTGCGTTTATAAAAGTTCATTGCAACACCATCCGGCAGCCTGAGCTGTGCACCCGCAACCTCTCACTCACTCAACAGACGCAACACTCACAAACTGTCAACATCGCAACCAAGTCGCTTTTGTCTAGTAACTGTAGTTGTCACACTTGATTTTTGTAACATGGAATTATTTCAGGGGGGGAAATGCTGTGAAAAAATTTAGTGCATTCAGGATTAGGACTGATATTGGCCTAGGCCTAATCAATTGTGTTTTAATATCTTTAGCATTCATATTCCTGCAGTCTATTCTTTTCATAGGCTACTCTGCTGTTGGCCTTGATGGGGAGATATTTCAACGCTTTTTAACCCCATTGTCCTTTGACATTCCTGCGTCTCCCCCGCCTACGGAGCCCATTTCAGCACTGCGTCATTAGACAGTTACAATCCTACGAACGTTGTGAGTGCAGTGAACGCGCGTTCATGTTATGAGGAGTTTCGGGAAACGCTCCAAAGAAATTTACGATGGATCACAAGATCCATTGTGAGAATGATCGTACGAGCGTGGATCCATCGTTATCGGGAAACTTGGCCCAGGCTGGAACAGAGTGACACACAAACACACACACACTTTTAAGGAGTTTTTCACCCGCTCCGTATCCATGCTTGCCCCACAAGTTTGTGCGGCATGCTTGTTGTTTTGTTTCCGGTGTAGATCCGGTATGGTGTTGTAGTTTTTCTATCGTGACTAGTTGTTGCTAGACAGGAGGTGAAAATACTACAACGTTTGCCAAGCCAAAGGGGGTTTAATCGCGGGATAAAAAAATTAACGCTGTTAAAATTGGTTTGCGTTAACGCCGTTAATAACGCGTTAAACTGACTGCACTAATATAAAATAACAGAAATCCTAATAACTGCAGATGAGATCTTTGTCTAAAACTCTTCATAAGGACCTCGACGGCTGTACCTGGTATTGGCTTTCCTCTTTAGCTGGGAAGCTAAAGTACCGCTCCGTGAAGAACGAACCTTCACAGAAATGAGAAGAAAATAATGAATGCACGTACCAGAAACACATTATGTATTTAGAAAAGGTGCAACCTCTGGCAAAATAAAAAAGTTTAACCTTAATTTAGCTAAGCATCCTCCCTAAATCTATTAGGGCTTTTAAGACAGATACCATTTATTTGGCCCTTTAATAGCCAGGTCTCTACCATTTTATGTTATCATCTGTACTGTTCAACTACATGTTATTAAACTCAAATGGAACCCATTTAGCCCAATGAAGCTGAAAGTCCTTTAACAAGCTTAAAAAAAATAATCTCAAAATCTCAATCTTCATGATATAAACATACACTCTGCAAAAGAAGGAAATTTCATTCAATAACCATGTATATATAGGCCTATAAGATATAGTTAATTGCCTTCCAACAAGCAGACATGAGAGTTTGCCCTCAATAGGGACACACTGTGTTAAGTGCCTTTCTACTGGTTGTCAGACACACCAGCCACTCTCACCATCAACAAAAGACCCTTTCCACAGAGTTCTCCCGTTCCCATGCCCTAATGCATGAAAGGTGCAGACCTTTAGATTGTATAAAGAGCGGCAATCTGGCGACAATCTGGTCCAAATAGTACCTTCTTTTTATAAATACATTGGCTGTTATGTCTTGGTCGTGTAGTAGGGCTGTTGATGATGGGTTTAATTGCGCTGTCACCCTCTTTGCGTTGCTGAAACATGCTAGAGTGCCATTAAAGGATCCATCAAAGCACTGGCAGTTACCAGTGCTTCAATGGTGCTTTTAGGCAAGGACTGAGCCCACTGGGGGTCCCCTACTATGGGGGTCCCTTATAGGTGACCAGCTGTGCTGGTCCATATATGGCCCCTCTGTTACTAGGGTCCATGGGCACTTACCTTGCTACTCCTATTTAATACCTATAAGAATTAAAAAAAAAAAATACTGTCCTTGCACCACTACTACTGACCACTGTCATGTTGAACAGACAATCGTATGCCAATGAGCCATCTCAGCCCGTCTCTTGTTTTTAGATTATCACTCCTTCTCTTGGAAAACACATGTTTATTTTTTAGGGCATTTTCAGTGTCTTAAATGTATAATAACAATTACAATACAAATAACCATTATACTGTAAGTAGCCACACTTACATTTTAAGTTATAGTGAACCTTCTGTTTTTTGATACTACAGCATGTCCTTATGATGGAGGGCTAACTGTCATATCTGCCAGCTGGGAGACAGGAAACAGTAGACTAGCTAATATTTATTAAAAGTAATCAACAGTTTCAGTTTTATGTTTATATTATATTGGTATATTAGTGTCCCTGATATTATTATACTAGATGTTTTTGGTTAAAGGCCATTCAGCTTCACTTAAGTGACATGGTTCCACTCACCTTCAATGTGCAACAATAATGTCTTAAATCATTGAGTTCAACTTGAAAGATTATTCAAGTTGAATATTCAGTTAGACATTTGTGTCTTCGTTCATTCATTGATCATTAGGTCATTAGCCCACATTAAGCTCTTGTTTAAGCCTTAATTTAATATTTTTTGACTTATAAAAAACTAAATTCCCAAAGTGCTTTAAACTGTGCGATTTCCTTACGCTTAATTGATAATGCTATGAATTCTAGCACAATCTGTCTTCTTTTTAGATATTTTACTCACATTAAGCCATAATGTTGGTTGCTTTGGTGCCTATCGTATATATTGCTTAACCGTGAATTTTGCTTTCCATTTTCCTTAAAAAAGGTTAGAAATCAGTGTGATATGTTGGTTTTTAAGCCGCAACCGCGACAGCTTCTCCTTATATAAATATACATATCACCAAACACTGTGTGTTTAATAGTTATAAATGGATTGGTGATTATGGTTACTAATGGGTTATGATGACACAATGCGTTCAGTTCAAGGCCCCTACGATCAATATCATTTGAGGGAAAGTCCACAAGAGTAGAGATATACAAGTCAAAGTAAGTAGGTCTCTCTCTGCAGCAGGGAGCCAGTGGGCGGGCAGAGGGTCAGCTGATATGACCTGTTCATGTTCTCTGTATGGCGACCGTGAATCCATGACATCGATTGGTGAATTCACCAGGGTATGAATGAGAGGATAAACGGAGACCTTCCTACCGTAAAGTCTCCAGTTGATGACCGGCGAGACGGAGGCCGCACATCTGAAGGGAGATTGGTTGGAGAGGAGTAGTGCCGTGCTCAGGAAGCCCCCGTAGGCCTGCAGAAACCACCCCCCCCCCCGCCCGGGAAGGTGAGGGCTTTACAGAGAGACCCCATGTCATTCAGAAAAGGTCATAATGCACCTACCTTGCCGTAGACTCCTACTCTGTTCCGGTCGATGTAGGGCAGTTGAAAGAGGTACCTGGGGAATGATTTAAAGAGGATTAAAGAAGACTGCTGCGTACTCTACTGCTGCGTACTCTACCTACTCTACTGCTGCACACTGCACGTACTCTACTGCTGCGATCTGGTCCTGGACGTCCACGGTCCCCAGGCGCTGGTGCAGCTCATGGAGGACCCTCTGGCCCTGGAAGCCACTGCCCCGCCCGTCCAGACGGGCCACAACAACGTTGTCCGAGCTCACCAGCACCGAGTCCCAGTCCAGAAGGAAGCGGTCGCTCACCAACTGCTCGACAGGCGCGCTGTTACTGTGAAGCAGCAGGAAGCACTGACTCACTCAGTGTTAAGATACACAACAAAGCACAATGATTTAATCACTGGATTCACAACCAGTGTTGTGCTTGGGTCAAATATTTTTAATAAAGTCTTAAAGAAATCATGAGATCAAATTGAGCTAAATTTAACAGATTCCACCAAATGTGTGAATAACGACTAGCAAGACAGAAGCGTCCAGTGAACGTCCATTCATGCAGAAGCGTCCAGTGAGCTTCCATTCATGCAGAAGCGTCTAGTGAGCGTCCATTCATGCAGAAGCGTCCAGTGAGCTTCCATTCATGCAGAAGCGTCCAGTGAGCGTCCATTCATGCAACATGGAAGAACGCAAGCTTAGTAAGCTAAACATAATCACTTAAATTATAAATGATGAGATCAGTTATAAATTATTAAAAAGATAATTTGATAACGGTTCATAAGATCATTTAAAAAGCCTTAGTTAATGGTTTACAAAGTGCTTAGAATGTTTAAATAATAGGGGGACCTCCAGTGGGGTCAGTTCTTGCCTAAAAGCACCAATGAAGCACTGGTAACTGCCAGTGCTTTGATGAATGCTTTAATGGCACTCTAGCATGTTTCAGCAACGCACAGAGGGTGACAGCACATTAAACCCATCATCAACAGCCCTACTACACGACCAAGACATAACAGCCAATGTATTTATAATAAGAAGGTACTATTTATAGAGTCTTAGTAAAACAGGGTGTTCGTACAGAATCAATAAGAGTGGGTGTGGTATTGTTTCATCCAAAGCTGCTGGGAGAGATAATTCCACGTGGAGTGCTGCAAAAACAAAGGAGAAATATTAGTTGTCTTTTCACTGAAGTCCTCACCGTCTGTACAAATAAAAGCTCTAAATGCAGTTTATGTAACAACTGAAGACAAATGAACAACACGTGTTAATTAAAAAAGGAGGCACATTTTCAACAAGAACACTATTTTGAGATGGGTGTTATTTCAACCCTATCTCATACCAAATTGTGTAATAGCTACGTTGGTCCACAACAGAAAAATTTGTTTCACATTAACGGCTTTAAAATTGTGAGATGCCTATGTTTATGGGGTCTTTATCTTTTCTATAGGCCTTCTTCTGTCTGCGAAAAATTCTGTCTGCCAAAAAAACAACCTATGGCCATCATTTCACTTTCTGTGACATACACGCATATATCATGTATTGAATACATGAACATATCAACACAATAACTGAACCCCCAAAATGATAATTCTTGTTTCCTGTTAAAGGTTGGGTACGCGATTTGCGAAACGCCAGCAGATTTTGAAAATACACAACTCAAATGGTCCTACCCCCTCTCCTTCAACGCTGACTCTGACTCCACCCATTCCAAGTACCTGGACGCGCAATCATGCACGAGCGCGAACAGAGATGCGCGAGAGCGAGCCAGGCTAGAGTAGTTTTTCGTTTAACAACATGGCACTACATTCAGCTGTAAGTTGCACCCAGTACCACGGGAAGTAGGGGTTTTGGGGGTGCTGCAACACCCCCTGTCCGAGGCCCTGTCTTATCACAGAAAACGATCATTTCTAAAAACTCCGGCCAAAGTGGAGATTTCTGAAAACGCCGGTTATGTGTTGTCGTGTCAACGGGGAGAAACGGAATTTTAGGTTCTGAAGCGTCACATTATGTACCAGGAAATGCTTAACGTCATGTGAGCGCCCGCTGTACCGTATTGGTCCGAATATAAACACAAACCCCATTGTAAGACGACCTATATTTGGAAAAAAGATTTGAAGACCAGATCTTGTTTTTATGAATAAATAAATTGTATTCATTGAAATAATATACGAAAATAAAAAGGCATAGAATAAAACACTGCATTGCCACTAAACAGTAGTGAAAATAGGCCGTACTGATGTGTACACCAAAGACTATTCCTGACACTCCTCTGCCCCGCTGTGTTCGCTCTGGCTGTGGTCGCTCCGAACTGTTTTGGCCCGTGGCAAAGCGAGTCATCCTCGCTGCTGTCCAAGGCATTTTGAGACGCAGCATTTATTTAATGCTCATATGACCTAGTGCTGAAAAAAGGTTATATGAAAAAGTGTGAGGGTAGCGGTGGTGCGCTAAACTTGTTCTGTGAGCAGCTGGATGTGAACCATGGTGTGAAGGAAGTGAACACAACGATCGATTTTCAACTGTGCGCGCATGCACTGGTGTAATTGAGCTGCGCTGCTATATATCTTTTTTTATCAATGTAACGAGTTGCGAGTCTAGTGCAGGCTGAGTTTTTTTTTTCCTGAGAATACGTTCTCGTGGCTATGGTTGCACCAGATGTTATGAACATTAAACGGTCACATAAATCATTACTATTTTTAGAAAATGTATGTTTGTTTCATATAATTGTATTGGAAGTCCTGGTTTTCACTAGGGTTGCTGCGGTGTGGACATTTTCACAACGAGTAATACACTCGTCTCAACACCAGTATTACCGAGTATAAACGGTATCAACTTTGAAACTAGGTCAACCGCCACACAAGCATCGGTTTTTAGACCCTTCTCGTCCTTCAGTGGCTGCCAACGTTCGAAAGCAGCGCCTAGGATTATTCTTGATTTCAGTTTTTCTCTTTCAGCGTTTTTATTATCAATTACTCTCTGAAAAAGAGTTTTCCTTCTCTTTGCTGGTGGTGGTGGTGGTGGTGGTGGGGATGGTGGCGTCTTGTCTGCCATGGAAATTGTCTTCTACTGCTAGGTCCAAATGTGGATTAACTAGTTCCAGTAGCTACCGCAGGATAACAACAAACAGGAGCTTGCTCTGGGTCACGAGCTCTGGGTCACGAGTACTGCACGAAGGGGTCGCGCGCGGGGCGCGGGGGAGGGGGAGTGCAGTACGACCGTTGATTGACGTACTTACTGTCCAATGCAACGAGGTGGCAATCCAAATGATTGGCTGGAGTTTTTCGAGCCCTGCCCGTTCCACAGATGATTGACTTGTTTAATTTTCATGTCAGTACTTCTAACTCAGTGGCTGTAAGCGGGTTATGATAAGGATTTCAAGTAATTTTGCAAAAATGGCCAAAAAACCGAATTCCGTACCCAACCTTTAAAGGTTGGGTACGCGATTTGCGAAACGCCAGCAGATTTTGAAAATACACAACTCAAATGGTCCTACCCCCTCTCCTTCAACGCTGACTCTGACTCCACCCATTCCAAGTACCTGGACGCGCAATCATGCACGAGCGCGAACAGAGATGCGCGAGAGCGAGCCAGGCTAGAGTAGTTTTTCGTTTAACAACATGGCACTACATTCAGCTGTAAGTTGCACCCAGTACCACGGGAAGTAGGGGTTTTGGGGGTGCTGCAACACCCCCTGTCCGAGGCCCTGTCTTATCACAGAAAACGATCATTTCTAAAAACTCCGGCCAAAGTGGAGATTTCTGAAAACGCCGGTTATGTGTTGTCGTGTCAACGGGGAGAAACGGAATTTTAGGTTCTGAAGCGTCACATTATGTACCAGGAAATGCTTAACGTCATGTGAGCGCCCGCTGTACCGTATTGGTCCGAATATAAACACAAACCCCATTGTAAGACGACCTATATTTGGAAAAAAGATTTGAAGACCAGATCTTGTTTTTATGAATAAATAAATTGTATTCATTGAAATAATATACGAAAATAAAAAGGCATAGAATAAAACACTGCATTGCCACTAAACAGTAGTGAAAATAGGCCGTACTGATGTGTACACCAAAGACTATTCCTGACACTCCTCTGCCCCGCTGTGTTCGCTCTGGCTGTGGTCGCTCCGAACTGTTTTGGCCCGTGGCAAAGCGAGTCATCCTCGCTGCTGTCCAAGGCATTTTGAGACGCAGCATTTATTTAATGCTCATATGACCTAGTGCTGAAAAAAGGTTATATGAAAAAGTGTGAGGGTAGCGGTGGTGCGCTAAACTTGTTCTGTGAGCAGCTGGATGTGAACCATGGTGTGAAGGAAGTGAACACAACGATCGATTTTCAACTGTGCGCGCATGCACTGGTGTAATTGAGCTGCGCTGCTATATATCTTTTTTTATCAATGTAACGAGTTGCGAGTCTAGTGCAGGCTGAGTTTTTTTTTTCCTGAGAATACGTTCTCGTGGCTATGGTTGCACCAGATGTTATGAACATTAAACGGTCACATAAATCATTACTATTTTTAGAAAATGTATGTTTGTTTCATATAATTGTATTGGAAGTCCTGGTTTTCACTAGGGTTGCTGCGGTGTGGACATTTTCACAACGAGTAATACACTCGTCTCAACACCAGTATTACCGAGTATAAACGGTATCAACTTTGAAACTAGGTCAACCGCCACACAAGCATCGGTTTTTAGACCCTTCTCGTCCTTCAGTGGCTGCCAACGTTCGAAAGCAGCGCCTAGGATTATTCTTGATTTCAGTTTTTCTCTTTCAGCGTTTTTATTATCAATTACTCTCTGAAAAAGAGTTTTCCTTCTCTTTGCTGGTGGTGGTGGTGGTGGTGGTGGGGATGGTGGCGTCTTGTCTGCCATGGAAATTGTCTTCTACTGCTAGGTCCAAATGTGGATTAACTAGTTCCAGTAGCTACCGCAGGATAACAACAAACAGGAGCTTGCTCTGGGTCACGAGCTCTGGGTCACGAGTACTGCACGAAGGGGTCGCGCGCGGGGCGCGGGGGAGGGGGAGTGCAGTACGACCGTTGATTGACGTACTTACTGTCCAATGCAACGAGGTGGCAATCCAAATGATTGGCTGGAGTTTTTCGAGCCCTGCCCGTTCCACAGATGATTGACTTGTTTAATTTTCATGTCAGTACTTCTAACTCAGTGGCTGTAAGCGGGTTATGATAAGGATTTCAAGTAATTTTGCAAAAATGGCCAAAAAACCGAATTCCGTACCCAACCTTTAAAGGTGCTGTGTTGAGGTTCATTAATGCATACAATTTAAGCACAGGTCACATTCTTACGTTACCAGTTCTATGTGAAGTGTAATTTACAGAAACTCAGATGAGGATTTATCACTTTACTAGGGGCACTTCAGTCATTTACTTATTTATAGAAAAATGAATTAGCCGTCTTTGACTCCAAACCATAGGGCACTCATTGCCATAATGACAATATGTGTCGCAGATGAGCTGCCGTACAATGTTTTGTTTTTGTCAAGCAACGTAATGCTGGCTATGAAATGGACAGATATCCCAAGGTGCACCAGACAATACAGTGCCTCTCCGAGTGCACCAAGGCAATGACTCCCTCAGATGTGAGAGGTTATTATTCATCCTCTGTGTGTTGTTTTGACTATTTATTTTGAATGCAATGACCCTGGCAAGCTGCCTATTTATAGGAATAAGGATTAGAGAACCAGATTAATGTGGTAGAATTTCTAAAGATGGAAAGTGGAATCTATTTAAATTATCTAAATTGTCAACCACATTATTGAGGTTATGCATGCTGTCTTCACACACAGCATCCATCGTGCACTCGTTATAGGGAGGGCCAGTCAACTCCTATTTACCACTTTTATATGAATAAGGATTCTGGTTAAATGTGGTTCACAATAATGTTTTCATATTACATGTCAATGTATTAAATAAAGGAAATATCTGAGCATGTTGCGGAAAATGAAATGATTGCCATAGGTCGTAAACAAGCAGATATGGTCAACCATCATAGCAACGACAAAAAATGTTGCATTTAATTTTTTTTTTTTTTTCAAAACCCACTTTAATGCCAAAACTATTTAGAAAGTATAGCATTTTCCACTGAGACTAACAATACATGTTATCCGTCTTGTTTTCTGTCACGTGACATGGTTGCAGGCCTGTAGAAAAGAATAGGCCAAAAAACATAGCCATCTAACTATATCAGAGCCGCTATGGTGAAACTCATATTTTTTGGAGCAACAAAGCAATTACACATTTTGGTCTGAGATTGGGTTTGCTATTTGTTTGATTGAAGCTTCACAAGTTAGTTATTTTATAAATTAGACATTTTACATTGTTCTTTATTTTGTTAATATTTTGGTGAGACCTTGAAGGCTGAGCTCCTCAAATCCTCAAAACCTGAATCAGACCCACTTGTGATAGCACACAGAGAGACAGAGAGACAGAGAGAGAGAGAGAGAGAGAGAGGAAGCCATATGGTGTGACTCAGTGTCTAGTTGTCGCAGTAAAACAACATGTTTTTCGATACAGAGCCAGTTCATAATCCCCTCACAAAGCTCCACACCTGTTTTTTTTTATTGGGTTTATCCTTGATTTGTTGCCTGAATGCAACCAGCGCCGTTCTCATTGAATACTTGAACGCAACTCTAAAGTGGGCGGCTGTCAACTGTATCTGTTACCTGATCATCACCATGCTGATGATGAATATGATGATGATGATGATGATGGCGAGGATGAAGACAAAGAGCACAACAACAACACTAAAGAAATCATAAAGAATGAAACAATTTAAAAGTAATTTCATAGTTTGTGATTTGTCTGTGGAAACACATGAGTCACGTCCACACGTTATGTACCAAAGTGGTTGATATGCACGATTCCCCTGTTCCTCTTGGGCAGAGTCCGACCCTGCAGTGCCTCTGCTAAAACCACGTTGCTCTCCACACTGATGTTCCCTGCGTGTCCAACAGACAGAGAGTACAGTATCAATAAAAGTATATATATATATATATATATATATATATATATATAGGTACAAATAAAAATAATGTCATTAATTAATTGTTTGGTGGAGAAAATGTTCGGGCCGCACACAGCAAAACTCCCCATCACCATCTCAAAGTATTCAGGAAGGACTCATTTTAACTAATCACATTGTCCAGCATGGCTTTTGGCTTTTCGTATTTCAGATGCTACATTCATGCAAAGCCGACTCCACCCATCTGCACCAAACTCCACTGTCAGAGAGGTCAATCATTAGCACCATTACGGCCTGATTCCACCGGACGCGTTACGGCAACGTTAAAGGCCTCCACACACCGGCGCCGCAGCGTCGCGTCAAAAAGTCTGCCCCCATTATACCGTGTACTAGCACACACCGGCGCCGACTAGCCGCGCGGCTACGTTCCGCGCCGCGCCGCCCAACTACTCTTCGAGACAATAGCTGTGTTCGAAATCGTTCCCTATCATGGATGTAGTGCACTAAATAGGGTGCACGCCATTTTCTAGGGTGTTCGAATTCTCAGTGGTCCACTATATAGGGCACTATATAGTGGACTTAAAATAGGGTACATACGATGTTCCCTACATGTTACTCCCGTATACCACAATGCAATGCGGTTGTATTTTTCCAGGGGAGAAGAAGAAGCCGAATAACCGCGAAAACGAATACATTTAATGATGGAGTCTCCGGCTTTCGTTTAGAAATGTCAACAATTTATTTGGGATTTAACATAGAATATTTAACATTCAAAATTAATTAAACAAGGAAATGTAACATTCAACATCAATACAACCTCCAGCTTTCGTCGTGAGTGCCCGGTTTGTTTACTTGATGTGGGCGCATCTGTCTGCGTCACACAAATACCCGGCGCATTTACTGACGCAAATGACGTTTAGAAATGTTCAGCGTAGTGTCCGAATTCTCGTTCCTTATTCCCTATATAGTGCACTATATCATGTACACTATATAGGGAATAGGGAACGAGTGTATAGGGAACGATTTCGAACACAGCTAATGTTCTATTCCCGAGCGTCGCCGCCCCTGAAAAAGCGCTTTGTAAAAGCTGGTTTGTACATCCCGGGTCCCGTAGGCACCTCCATATCTACCCCTCACCACTGGATGTCGCCCTCTTTCGTTTGTGATAAACAATTACGAGAATGGACGATGAGAGACTGGTCGTCGAGGTGGAAAAATATGTCGAATTGTATGACCAAAGTTCCCGTCATTACAAAGACAACTCCAAAAAGGTCATTGCCTGGCGAGCCATAGCTCTGGAGATTGGATCTTCAGGTGAGAAATCAACAATGGTGGACTAAGTACCCAAACCATTAACCATAATGGGAAATAGACGAAATCAAGTCACATATAATCACACCATGTAGGTAGAAACCAGATTACTTGTAATATATATTTTTTTATTTAAGGCAAGGCAACTTCATTCATATAGCACTTTTAATACATGAAGCAGACTGAAAGTGCTTCACATAGAAACATTCTCATACAATAAAATAGATAAGTAAAAGGAAACACAGGCAAAGCTCAAAAATGCATTGTCATGTATTAACTGTCTCTCTGGTATCAGATCATGTATTAACTGTCTCTCTGGATTTAGGGAAAAATAATATTAAGTGTCTCGAGCACTCAAATAAAATACACTGGCTGAATCCAGCACAGCAATAACATCACTGTATTTATTAAAAATGTATTTAAAAAAAGTATATATATATATATGCAAAAGAGTTTACCAGAGAGGGATAATAACTAGATTATAGGTCATCATATAGGCTGCACCATATGGTTCTGCCATTGCACACTGAAATATTGGCGTGCCTCTCAGGATCTGCACGGAGCTCCTGGACCAGATTGTGGCATAACCCCTGTTCTTGCCTCTGTTCATTGATGGGGTGCACCCAAACCCTTCGTCTTCTCCTTGCCTTCCTACAGCGCAGGAGAAGAAGGGCAGCCCCCCTCTGTCTGGCAACAGTTATTTATTCTGTTGAAATAAAAAAACCTCAATAAAATGTAAAAGAGCTTGCTCAATTAAAATGGATAACTACTGGCTGCATACATGTAAATGTGTGGCTATGTTAAGGCTATATAGATGGATAGATAGATAGATACTGTATTGGTCCCAATGGGGATCAATAAAGCCATCCAGGAGCTCAATACAATAAATACACACAATAACAATTGGCCTTAAAAGGTGACTGCACTATATACTAAAAAGGCTTAATAGAAGGTCCGGCAGTTATTGAGATTGTTGATGCAGTAGATGAATAATGGCAAAATATAAAATAAATAAGAAATGACAGTAAATAAAACGATAAAGTGCCCTACAAACTAAGTTGATCTGATGCTTGAAAACATACTTTCACTTCGCAGATTATACATTTTTCAAATTATTCAGCCAAAAAGATGGAAAATAAATAAACTAGGCTACAATAGGCTACTCACCCATTGCGTTTCGTCTCTTTGCTGCGGTTGATTGACAGGTGACTTCCTGATTTTATACTGCAGCGCGGCCGTCGCGCCGCCTCCTGTTGGTGCTAGGGGCGTGCTTTTGACGCGCGTAAAATGCGCGCCGCGCCGCTGCGGCGCCGGTGTGTGGAGGCCTTTACGGCAGCGGCACGTCTTGGCCGCGGTCACCGCAGCAGATAGGTTCCACTCTAATCAATGAGACCATTTCCACCGGGCGCGGCTGCGGAACGTCTCAGCAGCGCTATCATTCCGTAGCATTCCTATTTTTGCCGCGAGCCGCTGCTGAACCGCGTCAATTTCAACAGAGCAGATCGATCAGGGCAGGAAGTGAAAAAGTAAAAGCCATAGAGCATTCCGCTCAATTTTCAAAATAAAACACAATAAATAAAACACCAAGGCACCAGGTCAGCAGTCAATCAATCAAAGGGTCTCAAATCATCCTTTTTATAAGAACAATGTCAGAAAGGACAAAGCCTGGCATTTAATTGCAGTAGTTTTGGGAGTGGAAGGTGAGTACATTAGGTTTAGGATTATCGCGGGATCTCGTGATCTCGCGGGAATACGGCTGGCTCGCAAGGCAGCGTTGCGCTGCCGTAACGCGCCCGGTGGAAATGCAAGCAGGGCAAAGTCGCGGCCAAGACGTGCCGCAGCCGTAACGTTGCCGTAATGCATCCGGTGGAATCCCCGGGTTACGCCCCGTGCCCACTACATGCGTCCGTTGCGTGATCCCCATTGACTTTAATGGGGACGGACGCGCAATGCATTGTGGATCCGTCCATTCCGTTGGAGCCTTCGGCTCAGTCAAGAAGTTGAAAAATGTTCAACTTTTTCGGCAGCGACGGATCCGTCATCCAATCAGATCGCGTCTGCAAATTTAAGCACTGTGACGCGACTCGGGCTCTGACGATACTGGAAAGCGGGAAAGCGGGTCATCTTGCATCGCAACAAGCAGGAAGTAGCGGGAAGAACCCGGCGAAGCGATTTGATTGGCTGACGGATGCCTCTGCAAAGACTACTCCCCCATCAGTCAGCAACGCCTTCCCACCTCCGTTGACTGAAGGAGGTAGTGGGCACGGGGCGTTAGTCCAGTACCACCACCACCATCAAGACATGGGAGGGAGGGGTTATCAATATCCTATCCTTTCAAATATATGCTTTCATCAAATGAATATCGTAATAACAGTCTGAGAGCATTAGAGGAAAGAATATGATATCCATACTGTCATCGAAATGATAACACAGTTTAGAATATTATGATCTATTGTATGCATCTCTATGTTGCATGGTAACTGAAAATACTGAATGTAAGCACAGCTCTTTATATTCCTATTCAGGGATGCAAAATTGACTTTGATTAGGCGATTAAGGAGAATCACTCTCAGGGCCCTATTTTAACGGTATGAATAAGTATGAGTATAAGTATGAAACGCAAAACGCAATTCCAATGAGAGTGCCATCTCCCACCTCCTTTAAGAGCCAGCGCATTTGAACTTGACGAGTTGATATTTTGACAGTGCGTTTGCATGCTGTTCGAGAGCGCAAAGTGTAGTGGCGCGAGTTCATTGTGGTGGAAAATCAGCTTTACGCCGGGTGCAAACTAGCAACGATACATGCGTCGGTGTAGAAAGTAAATTGCGCTGGGTGCCAGATAGGCCCCTCACGCTCTCTCACAGTGGCGTGCAGCACAGACATACAGAAACAAACGAAAACACGCACAGGCATGCACCCCCCCCAACACACACACACAGACACAGACACACACACCTAAGAAGAGGAAGTCCTTCATTAACTGAAAAATACTGGAAGCACAAGCTAAAACCCTTAAGGAATGATTGCAGATTAACACGCTGCATGAATGAAGTCCCTTTAGTGCAATTACAATCCAGTGGAGGACAACTGATTCTCAACTCTTGCTTTAGTTAAGATGGAATGATCATTATTAATGGTTCAATAGTTATTGTAATTTACTAATATTGACAAGGTGGGCCGAAGATAGGAATGTTGTTGTATTATAGTTCAATTGAATATGGCACGCAAACACACATGCACCCCCCTCCCCCCCCCCCCCCCCACACACTTTGCTAATTATATATATATATTTATATATAATATCTATCATCCTTTTAGCAAGGTGGGTGAAATGCAGGGTGTGATGAAACTCGCTGAAAGAGGCTCAGGTAATTGGGCGACGGGAGTCCAGACAGTGCGCAACCTACCAGTCATATCAGAGAGCTGGTGAACAGTGGTGCTTGGGATACCAGGACCTGGGATAGGATACACATATTCATCAGAGCCACAAAGAGATTTTGGTGAATACATCTCAAATAGATCTGTTTTTAATAGGTGCGAACGTTTCAATGAACATCACTATGCTTGAGGGCAGCCTGCTCAGTCCCAAAGTGCGACTTCTACAGTTTTACACATTTTAATAGTTCATATTCACGACCAAGGGGAAGGTTATCGGTCTCACCGTGAAAGTCATGATCTCCAGTTTCAATCACAAACTACAACAAAACAGCACTACAAAGATGGCTGGCCATGTGTCTAAAGGCCTCACACAAGACCCAGTCTACAAATACATAACAGAGACACAATAAGCTTATTTTACCTGGCTATTTCTTTGTTACCTTTTTGAATGTGTTACCTCTTGAATGTGAGATATCTTGAATGTGATGTATCTTTGATGGATATTTTCTTGGGTGTGCTCTGTCTTGAATGAGGTATGTCTTGGATGTGCTCTGTCTTGAAAGAGGTAGGTCCTGATTGAGCAACCCAGTATCACGCAATTTCATGCTCATGCGCACAAACGTAAATCTATTGAATCGTGTCCCAGAGCACGATTGTCCAACATTTTTCGTAATACACAGAAAGAACTGCAAACCAATGCATTCTGAATAGGAGTGTTTCTCCGATGTTTCCGTGCTACACAGAACGAAATTTACACCAATGTATTTTGAATGGGAGCATTTTTAAGACGAGAGAGAGAGAGTGTGCGCAGACAGTACAGTGCACCCTCTAGTTATATATGTGTCAATATTTCCGATTTTTTATGCAGACTTCCTCAAAAACTGAAACAAACGTGCTCCACAGAACCCGCGTTTCTCAGACAATTAAAGTGCTCCACAAACCGAAGCGAGAGAGAGAGGGAGAGAGAGATCGAGAGAGAGAGAGGGAGAGAGAGAGAGAGAGAGAGAGAGGGAGAGAGAGAGAGAGAGAGAGAGAGAGAGAGAGAGGGAGAGAGACAGAGAGGCTTCAGAAAGGGTGTGCGCAGATGGTACAGTGCACAGTTATGCATTTTTGAAGCAGACCTCCTCAAAAACTGAAAATAAATAAATAAATAAATAAAAATAACCGTACTCCACAGAACGAAATGTAAACCAATGCATTCTGAATGGGAGCGTTTCTCCGATGTTAACTTTATATATATATATATATTCATTATATAGGTGGTTCAGGTATACCAGACAGTATTAAAATATTCATAATATAAAAACAATGTAAAAAATAAGGTTACGAGCCGAATTTGGTTAAAATTCAGCCTCTGCTGGCCCACAACTAGATTGGTAAATTTCCTCGTTACACGCTTTAATTTAATTATATTGAAATTATTATGACCATGGAGCCTTTATTTTCTTGCCGTTATCATTACATAGTTTCTCGTTATATCGATATGAATTCTCGAAACACAGTGGAAAAGAGAGAGGGGGAGCCAAAGAGAGACACTGATGCACTGCTGAGCCAAGTAACTGATGGGCTTAAGAGGGCCTCTCCTATATAATGAATTTATATATATATATAAGGTTAACATCGGAGAAACGCTCCCATTCAGAATGCATTGGTTTACATTATGTTCTGTGGAGCACGGTTGTTTTTATTTATTTATTTATTTTCAGTTTTGAGGAGGTCTGCTTAAAAATGCAAAAATGCAAATATTGACATATATATAACTAGAGGGTGCACTGTACTATCTGCGCACACCCCTTCTGAAGCCTTTCTCTCGCTCTCTCTCTCTCTCTCTCTCTCTCTCTCTCTCTCTCTCTCTCTCTCTCTCTCTCTCTCTGTTATTTCATTTTGTGGAGCACTTTAATTGTCTGAGTAACGTGCATTCGTTGGGGCACGTTCGTTTGAGTTTTTGAGGAGGTCTGCTTAAAAAAATCGGAAATATTGAAAAATATATAACTACAGGGTGCACTGTACTATCTGCGCACACCACTTCTGAGGTCTCTCTCTCTCTCTCTCGCTTTGTTTTGTGGAGCACATTAATTGTCTGAGAAACGCGCGTTCTGTGGAGCACGTTCATTTCAGTTTTTGAGGAGGTCTGCTTAAAAAATCGGAAATATTGACATACATATAACCAGGGGTGGGTAGTAACGCGTTACAAGTAACGCAAATGAGTCAAAAAGTAATTTTTTCGGATAAAAAGTACTTTTCACGTTCCTTTTCTAAGTCTGTAATTTTACTCTTACTCGAGTAAATATTTGATTTAGAATTCTACTCTTTACTCAATTACATTTTCCATTGTGCCTTCATTAAAATTAGTATTTTGACATATTATCGTCGTTGACTAATACAAGCGTACACGTTAGCGACGCCCCCTCCCCCTAGATTGCAATATTGTAGCGATTCCATTGCCGGGGAGACAGCTCACAATTACGTTGGGGCTGAGGACTCGAGCCAGACCATGCTATGCGTAGGCTGAATCGCAATTGCGTCAAAACAAATCCGTGTGGAAATTGCAATAAGTGAAAGATACAATTTCGCACGTTGAGCACACAGTGGTGTGACTCGTTTATTTAGTCAAAGAGAAAAGCCGGAAATCAAAACGTGCTGCAGGTAAACAAATCCCGGATGGGCTCTGACGTCATGAGACGCCGTAATCCTTAAAGGGACAGCGATCCCTGAACCACCAAAACAGTAAAAGACATGCAGTAAACGACAGCACAATTGAAAGAACAACACATAACAAAATTTACAATTATATTATATGATATACTATTATATATAGAGCTCCGAGAGTCGCAAACGGCAACAATCACTTTCTCCTCCATGCTGCAGTACACCCCGGACTGCACTGCGCTGAGTTTGACGGTTGAACGCTGATTGGCTGTTACGTTACACATGTCACTCAGTGGCCACGCTGTTGAACGCTGATTGGCTGTCATCAAGCGAAATTCGTGTCAAAGTTGAAATTTTTCGCGCCACAAATCCTCGTGAACGCGCTTGCCTGTGCATGGCGAAAGTGTAGCGCGACAAATCAAAAATATTCGCCCGATACGCGTCTATACGTTCACTTTGTATGGGATCTTGTCGTCCCGTTGCATTTTGGGGTGAACGCACTGGAGAAGTTGCAAGACAGACAGCCAAAATTGACATTTTTATTCAGAAAATAGCCGGTCCTTTTGCTTCCTATAACCCTGCGTTCACACCAAAAGATGCATTTGCTGCCCGAACGCGTTGACGCCTGAGTTTTGCGGCGCGTCAAATCAAGTTTTGCGGCGCGTCAAAGGTTTGCGGCGCGTCAAAAGTTTAAATATTTCAACTCGAGCAGCATTTGACGCGCCGCAAAATACGTGAACGCGCCCTTCGCCCGTGCCCGGCAGCGGGCACGGGCACGGGCATGCTGCGCCGCAAATCAGATTTTGACGCGCCGCAAATCAAGTTTTGCTGCCCGTTTTCTCGGCAGCAAATGCTGCGGCAGCAAAGCAGCAACGCGTCTCTACATTCACTTTGAATGGGATCACGACGCGCGTCAACTTTTTGCATCTTTTGGTGTGAACGCAGGGTAAAAAGCATGTTTGTGACACTGGATATCGATATGGATACGTCATCTAGCCTGCATGTGGAGGGCCACATAAGGTAAGAAATTGGTTTACGTAAACTTTGCTGCTGGTTCTGTTTGCTCGTGAATCGTGATGACCTGGCCAAAGGTTACCCACGGTCCTAAGCGATTTTGATCTGATTCTGGTTGGTGCTCCAGTTAGTATGCGTTGTATATATAGATTGCAGCTAGTAGCAGCTACACACGGTGCGATTGCTATGCCAATGTGGTTATAGTTGGTTTTGTCTGATTGAGATATGTGACGACTTGGAGCCTGGTAGGCCTATCCTGACATAAATATGTTCTCGCATAACCTGTGTGATTATCCTAAACTGAAGGGGATTTTATTTGCGGACAATTTGCTTATGATGTTTTAACGAGTGAAGTCTACATTGGTCCTTCGCAAGTGTTTACTGGTGGTCAGGATTTGGCAGATGCAATTCTCCTCTGGGTGCTTGTATTTTTATTTTTTTAATGCAGCATAACATATGCTACCAGCAGCCCTTGAGCTTCTTCAAAAGGCTGATGCTCAGTACCTCGTTTCATTTCGTACCCCCTTTACAGTCTGGCATTGTTTGTCTGGTAAACTCTGTTGATGTCAAGATAAGTGTTAAATTGCCAACACTGTTCTTTGTCCTGTGTGTATTAGTATTAGGCCTACATATCCCGAGCCAATACCCTGGTGTTTCCAACGCTGTTTTGCAAAACAAGCCAAAACACAAACTGTGGTTTTCAACTTTTATTGTTCGAATAGGATCTTCATAGGGCTGGCCCGAATGCCATTTTTCAGGCTTCGAATACTCGTTGGTTTTTCGTAGCGAATATTCGAATACTCGTTCCAGAAAAAAACACCATCAAAAACAACATTAATAATCCTTATATACTCCCTGGAACCGATTTTGACAGTATCTGCATATTTTGTTGAAGATTTAATAGCTTTTTGAACGTTAATTAGTAGGCCTAAGAAGGTTGAAGTTCCTTAGTTTTTCCCCGTGAAAGCGAACAGCTGTTGCTCCGTTCCAAATCAGCTGTTCTCTGTCATCTCAGCCCTTACGGGAGCTTTTCAATTCATCCTGGAACGTGCATCTTTTCAGGGAATTTGTACAATAAATCCATAACAAATACCGAATATTGATTGTCTTATGTGTCCATATTATATCCATTATAATGACCGGGTATTCCCAAGACGCTCACGCTCTGCAGCAAGCCAGTCACAGTTGATTGGCGCGGCGCTGTAGGCTACAGCGAACGTAAACAAACAACTAAGCTAAGGTTTTAAGTATTACTTTTCCTCCAGAGATCCCGCTAATGTTGTGTTATAAAGTAAAGGGAAACAAGATATCTATTCTTCCTCCACCTCTCTCGCTTCTCTGCTTGGTGTCGCTGACGCTTATAGTTTGCCTCCCTCGCTCTGGTAAAGTCACCTACGTGGAAAAAAAAAATAACGAAGCTCCGAATACTGATTTAAGCTTCAAATACAAATTTTCCGAACCAGTATTCGAATATTCGAATAATTTCAACACCTGACAATACACTGTAGAGCATATTGTAATGCAGCGTTGAATGGATGAATAGCTTACATAAGGGTACCCAGCACTTTTCAGACCACACTCAAGCTTATGGTTATTGTCCCCACCACTTCTAAAAACAAACTGACGCCCTTGGTTAAGGGGTATCCTATTCTCTCTCTCTCTCTCTCTCTCTCTCTCTCTCTCTCTCTCTCTCTCTCTCTCTCTCTCTCTCTCTCTCTCTCTCTCTCTCTCTCTCTCTCTCTCTCTCTCTCTCTCTCTCTCTCTCTCTCTCTCTCTCTCTCTCTCTCTCTCTCTCTCTCCCCCCCCCCCCCCCCAGCCAGGTTAGTGTTTAATTGGTAACTGTTCCTACAATGCTTTTGTCAAAGCTGAAGTTAAATTCCATGTTTAGTGTAAATTTGTTTGATGGCCTATGTTTGTATAATGAACAATACAGAATGAAGCAACTTGTGAAGAAATGTTTGAGAGTGCATCTTTCTCACACATACACACGTTAGGTCTTTTTCACTGATCCAAGCACTGCAATACAAAAATGTAAAGTAACTTGTAATTTGAGTAACTTTAAAACAAAGTACTTTTTTACTCTTACTCAAGTAGGTTTTTACAATTGGAATATTTACTTTTACTCAAGTACATTTGAAGGAAGTAATTGTACTTTTACTTGAGTATAGATTTTCAGTACTCTACCCACCTCTGCATATAACTAGAGGGTGCACTGTACACTGAGGGTGCACTGAGAGAGAGCTGCTCTCTCTCTCTCTCTCTCTCTCCCCCTCTCCCCCTCTCCCCCTCTCCCCCTCTCTCTCTCTCTCTCTCTCTCTCTCTCTCTCTCTCTCTCTCTCTCTCTCTCTCTCTCTCTCTCGTTTCGTTCTGTGGAGCATGAAAATGCTCGGAAATATTGACATATATACATTTACATTTAGGGCATTTAGCAGACGCTTTTATCCAATGCAACTAACAGTAAGTACATTTTTCATAAGGAGTGAAGTAATATATCGCTGTCAGTACAGTAAAGATGTTCATAGAGCCAAGTGCAAGTACTAACAATCGCAAGGCTAACCCATTCCCCGTGTAGAGCAATGCTAGCAGCTACTGCAGATGTTACACAATTAAGTACTATGAATAAGTGCAATGTAGATTAAGTGCATACAATAAGTGCGTACATTAATTGCCAGGACGTACAGCATACATTAGTGGCCGGAAGGGGCTGGGTAGCTATGCACCGTCGAGGTGAACTCTGAACAGGGGAGTTTTGAGTCTTTTGCGGAAGCTGATGAGCGACTCTGCGATCCTTACATCAGCAGGGAGCTCGTTCCACCACTGAGGTCCCAAAACAGAGAAAAGTTGCGACTTTGTTGGTCGACCTTTGCTTGCTCTTAGCGATGGAGGTACCAGACGTCCAGCTGAGGTAGTTGAGCGGAGGGATCGAGCTGGGGTGTGTGACTTTATCAATGCTTGGAGGTAGGCAGGGGCAGTTCCATCGACTGCCTTGTATGCCAGTACCATCATCTTGAATCTGATGCGAGCTACTACAGGGAGCCAGAAGAGGGGGTTCACATGGGAGAACTTCGGTAGGTTGTACACGAGGCGCGCTTCCGCATTCTGGATGCGCTGCAAAGGTTTAATCGCAGAGGCAGGGAGTCAAGCCAGGAGCATGTTGCAGTAGTCGAGACGGGAGATGACCAGTGATTGGACTAGAAGCTGAGGTGCTTCCCTTGTAAGGGAAGGCCGGATCCTGTGGATTTTGTAAAGTGCAAATCTGCAGAATCGGGCTACCGCAGTGATGTTTGCAGTGCAGCATAACTGATTGTCCAGTACCACACTGAGGTTTCTGGCAGTTGGACAAGGAGATACAGTGATGTTCTCAACAGTGACCAGTAAGTCCATGTATTGGCAATCTTTCCCTGGCATTAGGAGGAGCTCAGTCTTGTTTAGTTAAGCCTCTGGTGATGGGCAGTTGTCCAAGTGCTGACGTCTGCCAGACATTCAGATATGCGTGTTGCTCTCAGGGCTTTGTCAGATGAGGGGAAAGAGAGAAATAGCTGAGTGTCGTCAGCATAGCAATGATAGGAAAAGCCATGCGATGTAATTACAGAGCCCAGGGATCTGGTATAGAGGGAACAGACGAGGCCCCAGTACCGAGCCTTGAGGGACACCAGTTTCAAGCGTGCAAGGTTTGGACAAGGAGCCATTCAATGTTACCTGATAAGTGTGATTCGTCAGGTAGGATGTGAACCAGGAAAGGGCAGATTCAGCAATGCCAAATTCAGCGAGAGTGGCAAGGAAGATCTGGTGGTTCACCGTGTCAAATGCTGCGGACAGGTCGAGGAGACTGAGAACCGATGAGAGGGACGAGGCTCTGGCAGCACGGAGGGACTCAGTCACCGCGAGGAGAGCCGTCTCAGTGGAGTGTGCCTTTGTGAAGCCTGACTGGTATGGGTCAAGGAAGTTGTTAGATGAGAGATAGGAGGACAGTTGGTTAGAGATGGCACGTTCCAGTGTTTTAGAGAGGAATGAAAGAAGAGATACCGGTCTGTAGTTCTGGATGTTGGTGGTATCAAGGGTCGGTTTTTTGAGGAGAGGCTTTATTCTGGTCTTGAAAGGCGCTGGAACAATGGCTGAATGGAGGGAGGAGTTGAAAAGTGCGATGGCAATGGCAGGATGTCGCTTGAGACAGCCTGGAGGAGAGAGGAAGGGATAGTGTCAAAGGAGCAGGTGTTGGCATGGTTAGATGTTATTATTCTGTTGACCTCGTCAGAGGTGAGAGGGATAAATTGGGTAAAGACAGAGGTGGGGATGGGAGGAGGCAGGATGGAGGCAGGGATAAAAGAGGAGCTAATGTCCTTTACCTTCTGGGTAAAGTAGGTAACAAAGTCATCAGCAGTGAAGCAGGAAGGAGGTGGAGGGGAGGGAGGGTTGAGGAGGGAAGAGAACAAGGAAAACAGTTTCCTGGGGTTTGAGGCGGAGGAGTTGATTTTGGTGCGGTAGAAGGCAGATTTGGCTGTTGACACAGTGGAGTTGAAATCAGAGAGAAGGAAAAGATATTGAGATTGATCATTAGGACAGTCTGATCTCTTCCAATTCCTCTCAGCTGCCCACAACTCTGCTCTATAAGTCTGCAGAGATTCAGACAGCCAAGGAGGGCGGGGGGGGGGTCAGGATCGCACAGGTCTGGAGTGGAAGGGACAGAGGGAGTCCAAAGAGGAGGAGAGGGAGGATAGCAGAGTGTCAGAGGATTCCTCGGTGGATAGTTGAGAGAATCGTTCGACAGAAGGTAGTGAAGAAGGAACAGTTGAGACAAACGTAGTGCGAGAGCGAGATTTGAGGTTACGGGTGGTGACAATGTGGGGACTAGAGAGGAGGGAGGGAGAGGACGTCAAGGGGAGAAAAAAGGCAACAAAGTGATGGTCGGACACGTGGAGCGGGGTAACAAAGAGAGCAGAGGTGCCACAGGACCTAGTGAATATCAGGTCAAGTTGGTTCCCTGCCCTGTGTGTGGGAGGAGTAGGGGAGAGTGTTAAGTCAAAGTTGGTGAACAAGTTTGTAAATTCGTGGAGTCGCCAAGAATAAAGAGTGGTGTGCCATTTTCAGGAAAGCAGCTGAGAAGGGCATCCATCTCGTCATAGAAGTCACAAAGGGGACCAGGATGATGGTAGATCACCACAATGGAGAGCTTGATAGGAAGGGTGACAGTAACAGCGTGGAGTTCAAAAGCAGATATGGCCAAGTGTTCTAGTGGAAGGACCTGGTAGCACCACATCGGCGAGATGAGGAGTCTGGTCCCTCCTCCTCACCCTGAAGGTCTTGGGTGTCTGTGAGAATGAGTAGACGGTGGAGAGGGCAGCAGGAGTAGCAGAGTTCTCTGGAGTGATCCAAGTCTCTGTCAGGGCCAGGAAGTGGAGGGTCATGTGTCAGGTGTCTGCCTTCTTGACCGCTGATTGGCAGTTCCAGAGTCCTCCCATTACTTCAAGGTCCGTGTAGGGTCGGTGGATGGCACAGATTGGATGGGTTGCTTCGCCGAGCAGAGGATCTATGACGCAGAGGGTGCACTGTACTGTCTGCGCACACTCTCTCTCTCTCGTCTGAAAAACGCTCCCATTCAAAATGCATTGGTTTATATTTCGTTCTGTGTAGCACGGAAACATCGGAGAAACGCGCCCATTCAGAATGCATTGGTTTACATTTCGTTCTGTGTAGCACGAAAAAAGTCGGACATTCTTGCTCTGGGACAAGATTCAATAGATTAACGTTTGTGCGCATGAGCATGAAATCGCGTGATACCGGGTTGGATTGAGGTTTGTCATGGATTTCATATATGTCTTGACAGGAGAACTGCTTCACGCAGATACCTGGGGATATTTCATCTTAAATCTAAAGACAAACCAACATGTTCTAGAAAAACCTGACAGACAAGGCTCAACGGTGAAAAAACTATCTGTACCGATATTGTTAAAAGATCCGCTCGAGCGGAGCATGTTAGCTTACCTCAGTCTTGTTTTTATTCAATTGTTTTGCACAATTCTATGCAACACTTGGAAGTAAATCAACACAACTATATGTCAAGAGCTATGGATTATTTGCCTTCACCTATTGATCTTGTCAAACCGGGTTAGAGTTGGAAAGATATTAGATATTCACGCTCCGTGATAAAGCAATCATAAGCAGTAGACTAACTGGACTATCGTTTGTGGATCTTTCGCAACGATAGATAGCTATACTGCAGAGCTTGAATATTGATATGGTCTAATCCGTATTTTTGGCACTGGTTTTCATGTAATGTTATTGTTGGATTTAGCATATGGATCTATTGCCCCCGTCATTTCAACTTGCTTCTGTAACCCAGTTACCTTAATGGCAACAGTGTGATATTGACAGAGTGGTCGCTCTCTACCTCGGCAGTCCAGCAGGACATGTTGGCAGCGAGGGCTGAGGCGAGCATGGAAGTGGGTGCACCGAACTTTGGAGAGAGAGCAGCTTAGGCAGGACCTCTGAAACGGACTCACAGTGGAAACCCTGAAAGCAAGAAAAAACTCAACATCAATCGAGTCAACAAAATGTCATGTTTGTTTCTATATTGCTGGAAAGCTGCTATAACCTATCCCAACAGGGATAGGTTAAATACAATTGTGGTAATACTTCTCTCACTCTTTAACAATTTTTCTAATCAAACACACTGAAGCGAATTGCAGGAGTCCATCACCATAACCACTGCCTAGATACTTTGACGTACTTGTAGAGCTGTCTTTGTGCAGACCCATCCTCTGTGCTCAGGAAATACCTGCACAAATACGAGAGTGTGAACTAAGGTATTCATTCATCTTATGAAATACTGCAGTCACTGTCTCGTCGGTCAAACTCACAGTGAGTCTGTGTGCTCGTCGAATGCTAAGACCTGAGAGACTTCCCAGCCTCCCGAGGTCAGGTGACGAACGTTGACCTCCTGATCCTCGGACTGAGGGGGGGAGGCATGGATTCGAACAGGTTTCAACGGAGACATTGTGTATGTTAGTTGGCCATATTAGACTTTTTGGAACACAAAATCCTTCAAAGTACCTTTTTCTAAATGCAGGTTGATTAGAAAAATAATGCTTTGACATTTCCTTGTGAAATACCAATCCTCTCAGGGGGCTTCACCTGGTTTGTTATCATGGCGATGTGGTTGAAGGCTCCTCCTCCGCTATTTTTTAGAGGGAGGGTGATGAAGAACACCGTGCCATCCTTGGAAAAAACTGGCTCTTCGTTCTACAGGAGGATCAAACATCAACATGTGAAGCTAATAGAAAGAGTACTTTTCAACATGTCCTTATCCACATTTTTTGGTAAATGTTTATTTTTGGTCTGCCATCATGTTAAATACAAAATACTCAAATTAAGATGAACTAAGTTAAGATTTAAGTGGCTACTCAATTCATTATTTATGATTATCAATGATGAGGAAACTCATCTTTCTAGCTACTTACCTGGCGATCAATCCACTTCTCAGATGTCATCACGTGTTTCTACCAAATAAAGGACGATAAAGAAGGGATCAATAGAAGTGAAGTTAGGAGATGTAACTCACTTGGAGATTTATCTTTGCTCTCTTAAAGTAACATCTGCAACCTGAAATTCCATCTTTAAGTCAGGTAAATTAAAGGTGCTCGAAGCGATATTTATTCATTAAATAAGCGTTACATAGCTCTATATTATGCCTGCCATCACTGATTCTGGACCCTATTTTAACGGTCTGAAACACAAGTATGAAACGCAAAACGCAAGTAGCTTTGTGGGCGGATCTCTGCCGCTGTTGCTATTATAACGGTGGATAAATGACTCTTGCGCCCGACGCAAATCTAAAATGGGTTGGTCTGAATACCGGTAGGTGTGTTTTGGGCGTAACATGCAATAAGCCAATGAGAGTTCCATCTCCCATCCCCTTTAAGAGCCATGTGGGCATTTGAGCTTGATGATTTGATATTTTGACAGCGCGTTTGCAGTCTCTGAGACAGATGCATGAGCACATTTCAAACTTAAAATGGCTCAGTTTATTGCAAAATAATAGGCCTAATTAAAAACATAGAATAGCGTTTTATTCTACAACTTCAGAAACACTGAGTCGTCATGTAAATTTCAGCAAAGAGAACTTAACATATATAGGATATGCGGTCCTGTGGCCGCAACTGTGGGTCTATTTAATGAAATGTGGCAATACATTAACAAACATTGTTTGTTACCAGACTACCAGTATTGTATACATATTCGTTATCGACTTGTGTTCATAATATGCATGTGTCCCCCCCGTTAATATGCATTGCCACAGACTATTGCGTTACGGTTTAGTTTGGGTTAGTTCAAACAGATGGGTGCACACATATTGTTGAACTGCACGCCAAATATCACCCGCATTCATTCATTCATTCTTTCATTCAGTTTTACTCACTCAAGGTTTTCTCACGATGAAATTCTCATCAATCCTAAAAGTTATGGGCTTGGAAACAATGTCTGTTTCAAGAAAATATATGTTTGCTGTACGGTGTTTGCAGATGCATTGTTTCAAAAGTACAACTTATGACTGCTGTATCAGCTGTTCTTCCCCAAGTAATTTAACCAATGTTATCATTGAACCTAAAACAAGATTTTGTTTTCGAAGGCTGGGATATACTTTGCTCAAGTTTATTATTGTTATTATTATTATTTGAATGCATTGCATATTACTACAGTGTTCAATCATGCAGCCTCTTTTTTTATTTTCCACAATCCACATCATCATCATAATATTTCAATTAGGCTAATCATTTTCATGTTTGTGATGTTCATAGCCTAAGTGTGTGTAAGCTTATGTAGCAGTTCTGACCTGCCGTGGCACGTCAAAATTGCAACACCGACTGCGCTATCCGCTAGTGCATTTAGACCAGGTATTTGCCGGTCAGTGGCGCAATTGCTTTTTGGATCACAAAAATAGCACCAAGTATCATTGTCGGAACATGCCTCTGCTTTTCGCCGACCACCTGGCGCAAGTGGAATGGCGTGAGTTTGCTGCGGGGGAAATTCAGCTTCACGCCGGGTGCAAACTATCAACGATACATGCGTCGGTGTAGGGTGCAAGATAGACCCATAGAGTGTTTGGTCAGAAACATGTGTCTCCCAGTCCCTCTGCTCTGCAGTAAACAGAAAACACATTTTCTGGTATCCCGTTTACACTTTATCCAATCAGGAGAGGGATCGCAACAAAGAGGCAGTCCACTGCAAATTCAGTGGCAGGCAGCAGGATTGATGTATTGATTGACACTGTGGGAATAGGCAAAGCGACCACTGTTCTCAGGAAGGGCTTACACATCAAAACACACCAAAATAATACTGAAACAAACTGCTGAAGAGAAAAAATAAGAAAAAAGGCTGCCAGGATAAAAGTCGAACTCCCTTTATGTCAACGTGCAAAGGAGTTAGTTGAGTGACCTATAGAGGCAGCTTTTGCAATCTAACGAGGAGTCATCTTGCCAGGCTTCAGGTTATGCGTTTGTGTCCAAACCACCAGTGGTTGGACCAATCTGCATTCTATGAGGAACTCTGTGATCTACGATGGACAGGGAAGCCAGATGGTTCATCAAATCAACCGCCAAGTAATTTTGCCTTCCCCTGTCCAAACATTTTCTGAGGATGACTTCCCAGATGTTTCTGTGTGACGAACCATCTGGGGAGTCATGTCAGGAGGGCAGTTATAACTGCAGAAACTGACCAGAGGTTAGAACCTTTAAAGCAAAAAAAGCTTCCATCTCCAATGTTAGGAGATGTTGGGTTACATTTCCAAAGTGAAGTTTCCAGTTAAATCTCCTCACCTTGACGCAGTGTGCTGTGATGACATCACACAGAGTCAGGATCGACGTGTTCTGCGCTCGGTTTACCCAGCGCACGGCCACTCGCTGTCGCGTGAGCCAGGTCACCATGGTGATGTAGTGCTCTCTAGCGTAAAAAAACAAACACGAAGTTGGTATGAATAAGTGAGTAAAGGTCACCCCACCTGAACCCCCTCTCCCGGAAATGTCTTGAAATACCTTTCCTCAAAACTGTGGGGCGGTCGCAGCTGGGCGGTCTGAGCCCCTCCTTCCAGAGCGATGACGTAGAGTTTGACAGTTGGGTTGATCTGCCCCATCTGAAGGGTTCCAAACCAAGACCCTTTTAGTAACTCGATCTCCCTTCTGCCCCAAAATATCCATGCAGTCAACTGTCGTTATGAGAAATTTTGTTAGTTTTTGGTAAGCTGCGGTGGTAGGCTAGGCCAGGAGATAAATCCAGGCTCTGTAATGACATTATAATTCAAGCCAAGAGTACACATTGACAGTGTGTGAAGTGGTGTAAGCCCCGCGGGCCAGTCATTGTGCTTCTCTTGGTAAGCCTCCCTCAAACACTCTGCTCATTAGTCTAGAGATGATATGACACATCGGCAAGCATCACTACAAAACAACAGTCTGACACACGCTTTTTTTGTGAGCGTGTGTGTTTACTTCACTTACTTTGTCTCTCATGCATTTCTACTGTTGCTATGCTTATATATGCTAACAGACCGGAACAAGTCACATATAGACAACCATCGTCCCCCCCACCCATTATTTTCGATAGTGCACAGGGTGGAGGAGCTGGGACCTTGGGATAGGGGTACTTCTTCCCCTTGGGGTATCGGCCTTCAGTGAAGTGGGGCAAAAGCATGGTAGGCACCAGGCTGTCGTTGATGGAGAGGTAGGCCAGCCAAGAGCCATCAGGGGACCACCAGTGAGCCACCTGGGTGTGGATAACTTGCTCTAGTGAGGACAAAATGGCGGAACACGGGTTTGAGAAGAAGTCAGTTGAAACAAAGGGAATGTGGGGGTTGGGGGGGGGTATTAGTTGTTGTTTTGTTGGAGGACAAAATGAATGGTGTGAAACGAGAAATGTTCACTTTCAACCAGTTAAATTGTTCTTGAGTTTTTTGCTGCCTACGTTTTGTTTTCAGTTTTGTCTTTCAGTTCAATGGGAAGTCATTGTAGGGATAACAATCTGAGCTGGTGTCGGGATAAACACTGTTGAAAACAGTTCAATATTTTCTGTCGTAAATTATTGCATATGGTTTGGTTTAATTAAGTTGAAAAGGTTGCTAACTCTTAAGTTGTGTTTTATCTCTTCAATTCATTAAAAATCACTGGTCATTAAGAACCATTGGTGTTTACTGCAATGGTTGTAAGGAACATTAAACTGAATCTGATGGTTTGTTTATGACTTGCGTCTTTTTTGTTTCTGGCTGATTGAATTTTAAAACCTCACACAATGGCACTTAATGCACTTTTTTTTTTTTTTTTTTTTAAGTAGAAATGAAACACAATTAACCTCATCAGTTCTCAAATGTTTGTTCATTGTTGAGGACAACAGTTTTTTTTCTGTCTTTTGGTTGTGGTTTATGGACTAATGCAGTATAAAATTCAGCGTGTTCCCAGAAAGCACTTTCCCTCTCTGCTATTTTACTTTTTCCTGGAATATCTAAATGTGTTTTATTTGAAGTTGCCTACTCTGCTCTGCCTACTCTTTTACCCAGAAAGGACATTATCGAATCCTTCTACCATTTCTGACCTGAAAGAATATGCTATGATAGATTTTTCTTTTTGATCAAAACACATTTCCTTTGATGATGCCATCAGTCCTTACCTTCATACAGCCAATCAGAGATGCCGTTGAAGACAGCCCCTTCCTGTCCAGAGGATGTCAGTCTCCAAGAACTGCTCTGGACGTCCGCTTGGTAGTAAATGTTGTTTTCAAATATGTAAACCTGAGGATGAACCAAGAATTTGTCAACAGGTATTAGGGTTGTCTGCACGATGTTCCCAGTTTAAAACCACTGTAAAAGTGCTGGTAGAATTGTGATTTGAAGTACCTCAACCTCAGCCGGGTCGCCACTGAACACATATGCGTATGCAAACACACACACACACACACACACACACACACACACACACACACACACACACACACACACACACACACACACACACACACACACACACACACACACACACACACACACACACACACACACACACACACACACACACCTAAGTTTATCCAGTCCAGTTTACTTCAAATTCGTAATCTTGCTAAAATCTGGATAATCCTGTCTTGTATGTATTAATATACTCCCATTTAGATTCTTGTTATTCGCTGCCTCAGCAGCCTTCACCAACCTGAACTACAGAATAGGGTTAATCGTATAGATTATCCCATATCGACTGTTCCAAAAAAACAGCAATACGTCACGTATGTATGTCAAGGACAGATTCTGCCAAAACAAAATTAGGACATTTATTTTATTCTCAGTGAAAAATGCGTTTTGATAAGATTTCTAGTGATATATGTGCATTTTAATCCATAATCTTCAGTCATTAATTAATCAGAAGAGAATGTAAGTGAATGCAAAGTTTTTATCGTTGCCATGGTGATTCAAATGGACGCTGCTATCCCACAAAGCTTGCATGTTGGTTGATCAAAAGTTTTTCCATGTAATCATCTTAGCTGTTGTGTTCTGTGCTATTTTATGCATGTGATGAACATTTCAAGAGATCCTGTGATTTATATACTTAGATATTCTTCTTTGGGACGGATTAAGAAGATTATGTTTTCGTGAGGCCCAACGAAAGCGTGTTTGCACACACTGAAAAAAAGTATTGCATGATAAATAAATGTTGTTTAACAAGATAATCATTACACATTAATACTGCTGTTGGATGTTGTTTCAATAATATCATTTTAGATTTTCGAGGGACCCAGGGATTCATTTATATTTATCATGATAGTTATTTCTTCTTCTTTGAGGCAGACTAGGCCGACGTGTTTTTATTGGACAACCTTGAATTCTATGTTTGCTTTGCCTCCGCTGAAACCCTTACCAAAGCCTAATTTAAGGTAATCAGAATCAGGATCAGAATCAGAATTGTTTTTACTACATTCTAATTGTACAAGTACACAAGAGTAAAGAGTATTATGCTTGGTACCTCAACACACACATAGCAGCAACAATAAAATATAAAGTTAATAGATATTTAAAAATATAAAAATAGGTAAAAAAATATTGAAAGATAATATGAAAAAATAAGTAACAGAAATGTTAAGTGATCGAGTTGTAGTGGTACCAGCCACAGTTAGGGATAGCATGAGCAAGAAATGCAAGTTTCAGTGTTTTTGAATCATGAATGCAATTAATAAGGTAAAAGGCAGACAATAATAATAGGCTACTAAAATGATCTACACGGGGGTCGCAGAAATACAATAGGTGAAACAAACACTTATTGTATGTTGGGACACAGAATGACTTGGGATTAAGATAGAGACGTTTGGTCTCTTATATATGAAAGAAGGGCCTCAAGGAAATACGATATTCATTTGGGGGCTCTTAATAATAATAATACATTTAATTTAGAGGCGCCTTTCAAGGCACCCAAGGTCACCTTAGAGAGCATATAGTCATCATAAATCGTTTAAAAACAAGACATTGTGGAAAAACAGAAACTTAGTGTCTTGCCCTACATGAAGTGATTCAAAAATCAACATCAAATGCGCCATTGAAAAACATTAAAAGGACGTAATGTAAAGTTATTTGAAGAGATCAGAACATGGCTATTAGACCTGTCAACCCCGGGGAGCCGTGGGATCGTCTGGGAACCCTGAGTCTCTGTGCACATAGTGGACGGTGTGTAACCACAACCTTGACCCCAACGCTAATGCGGCCCGCGCCATGCCACTGATGAGATACAAAAATGTCCCTATGCCTTTCGCTCATAACTTTTTTTTTAATGAGTTAAAGGTGTGTATTTGCGTGTCGGATCGGTGGGGTGGGGAATCGTCTGGGAAGAATTTACCTAAGAATGTCAGAAGTGGGGTGAGAGGCTACAGGATGGAGCCTTTTCTGAGGCTCTTTGAGTTACTTCCTAGAGGGCATGAGCCCCAAAACGTTTAATCATACTTTTCCTTTAAGCCCTCTTTGATATAACAAATACGTCCTAATCTATCCTAAAGAAGAAGAACAAATGTCATCCCTGGGTCACTATGTTTTTTGTGGTGCAAAACATCTACGTTTCTGTTGAAAGAACATTGTTGGCCCCTATCTTACACCAAGCGGAATCTACTTTCTACAACGACGCATGTATCGTTGCTAGTTTGCACGCAGCTTGAAGCCGATTTCCCCCTGCAGCAAACACCACACTTGTGCCCTGGAGAGGCGTGACGGCGAAAAGCAGAGGCGTTCTCCAGCACAAATGATAATTGGTGCTAATTTAGTGATTCAGAAAGCAATCGCGCCACTGACCGGCAAATACCTGGTCTAAATGCACTATAGCGCTATTTTGACGTGCCGTTACAGGTCGGAATGGCAACATAAGCTTACACACATGTAGCACAAACAGCACACGCAGCACAAACATGCAAACGAATAGTCTAATTTAAGTATTATGATGTCAAAGATTGTTCGTATGTGTGAAACTGCATAGAAATAGCATGTGGGTCTTTTTTTTTCCATAGGGGGTGCATGAATGAACAATGTAGGTTATTGCCATGCGTTATAATAATAATAATAACAATAATAAACTCGAGCAAAGTATATCCCAGCCTTCCAAAACAAAATCTCGTCTTAGTGTAAATTATAACGTTGGTTAAATATTTGGGAAAGAACAGCTGATACAGCGGTAATAATTGGTACTTTTAAAACAATGCATCAGCAAACACAGTATAGCAAACACATATTTTCTCGACCCAGACATTTTGTACAAGCCCATACATTTTGGAATTTTGAGTATTTGATCGTGAGAAAACGTGGTTTTACCGCGAGTGTTTAAAAGTTGAATGAATTCGGGTGAAAATGTTTGGTGCGCAGTTCAACAATATGTGCACCCATCTGTTTAAATACATGCAAACTGAACACGTAATGCATAATACAGTCCATGGCAATGTATATTAATGGGGGGGACACATGCATATTATCAACACAATTACACAGTTGACTGTTGGATTAGGCCTACTGTTTGGCCATAAACAGAGCCATTTGAAGTTTGAAATTCATGAACGCACTGTCAAAATATCAACTCGTCAAGTCCAAAAAGAGATGGGAGATGGAACCCTCAATGGTTCATTGCTTGTTACTTCCAAACCACACCTACGGGTAATGAAGCTACTCCAGACCAACCCATTTTAGATTTGCGTCGGGCGCAAACGTCATTTATTCGCCTGTATAATAGTAACAGCGCCAGAGATCCGCTCACAAAGCTACTTGGGTTTCGCGTTTCATTCTTGCGTTTCAGATCGCTGAAGTAGGGTAGAATGAGTTAGGCTACTTAAAAGAACACATAACATACCAGCTGAAATGATTAACCTGACACACAAAGAATGATTCAAACAACGAGCCGGCTGCTCGATTTCAGGGACAGCAGCGTTTATATTAGTGATCGGTCGTTCGCGACCGAATCAGTTCAAATGATGAATATTTAACAAGAACGAACCGAACTGATTCTTCTCTCTCTTCGGCTCGTTCGTTTTCAGACTCGACACCTCCCAGACCCACTGGACGCTGACTCGCTGTTCGTTCACTGACTGTGAGTGGTGAAGAGGGAAGAGGCTTAGTGAGCGAGCGTATGATAATACGATTCAATATCATTTAAATGGTAAATGCATGCTGTCTTTGTACTTTCTGTGTCATGCCAGATTATTTAAATTTTTGAATGTCCCGTCAATCTGTCTCGTTCTTTCATGGTTCGTTCTCCCACCATCATTGCTCGATGAAGTCTATTATCTTGCTGGTATGTTAAACATCCAATAATCAACTACACCCTCCATTCCGCTGCGTTTGGTTAAAGTTGTTATATTGTGTTGATTGATTGACCGACTTCCAGAACGAGGGAGGAGCTGAGTCTGACTAACTCAATTGAGAACCGTGCATTCCATGACTCGATTCACCGCTACCGGAAACTTGACTGAACGAACGAACGAACAACTATTCTGAACGACTCTTCTTGGCAAACTGACCGACGTGAACTGAATCAAGGAAAATAATCATTGAAATCATTACTGGTTTATATGCATCACCATGGCAACGATAGAAAACATCACTTTAACAAAAAACTAAACATCCTATTCCTTCACTGACTTGGATTTCAAATTAAAATGCATGCATTGCTAGAAATGTTTGCAATTTTGGAAGACCTAAACAAACAACCTAGTCTGTGGTTTAGGTTGGAGATCATATTGGCCTCAGTCAAGCTGCTCTCAATCGCTTACAGTTGGTTCGTAATTCAGCCACCAGGCTTTTAACTAGAACTAGCTGTTTGTCCCACATTCCACCTGTTCTTGCATCCCTCTATTGGCTTCTTGTAAAGTCCAGTATAGACTACAAGAACCTGTTGATGTCATATAAGGCACTGCATGACCTTGCCCCCAGTTACAGCTCTGATCTCCTGACTCATTCCATTTCTCCACTTGTCCCATCCTCACATCTCCTCTTGATATCCATCCCTCTCTCCAACAACAGCACTAGAGGTGACCAGGCCTTCGCTGTCTCCAGCCCAACCCTCAATTTCTTAATTTTTTTTACGATGTATGTGAGACATGTAAAAATGTTTTAAAGCTGAAATGAATTACTTACTTACATACATTTTCATACAGCAACAACCTTAAACGTCAGTTGAATGGAATAATTTGAACGCTGTGAATTGCTATTGAACTCACGGATATCTTAGAATTCATATTGCATTCATGGTGAACTAATTTAATACAAGACTTGTCTCCAAATGAACTGAATATACATGTGGATATAGGCATGTGAATATTTGGATAATCAAAGAGGGAGAGATACTAGGTGATACATGTGTAATTAATGCAATCTTCTATGTAGTGTTAAAGAGATTGCTTCCTGCTTGTCTTCCAGCTGCTTTTGAAACACAGACAGGCTGCATGTGGAGCTCTAAGAGACCCAGCCAATAGGAACGCATTCACCCCACCGCTCCATTCACCTGGCAAATATTTGCATGCGTGACACCCAGTAGTTATCTAAGCCTAACCCTTACCCTGATACCCAGTAGTTATCTCTGGAAGTGAAACCGGCCAAACCCCGCGTTATATTTTCATGAGGAGTTGCAGAGTCATTAACTCCCACTCTTTGACTATTTGTGATATTTCTTTGAAGTTTTAGCACATATTTATTCAACAAATCAGGCCGACACATTATACCAACGCTGAGCTCAGGGCACACTCCATGGAACAACAAAGCCAAGGAGGGTCTTCAAAGCAGAGCGCTTCCTGAGTACAACGCGTTTATCTGTTGTGATATAGTAGCAAAGAAGGTGGAGTAAGGCCTCATGAATAACGGAGGGCCACTCTGTCATTAGAGTGCTGCGTGGTAGCTGTAGGGTCTCCTCGTAAACACAATCCACAGGGGCCCGGGATAAACTGCAAGTAAAGTAGATAAATATGCTATCAAACGCTTAATCACATAGCTTGTCCACAGTGGTGGAGTAATGGACTGATTATGTGGAGTCTTATTGTCTCAGTGTGGAGGCATTACTCATGAAGAGATTTATGATCAAGCAGGTAAGGCTGGTTTTAAACGCTTTCGTTTTCAAACGCTTTTTTTAAACGCATTACAGGTACCAGATATCTTTCCTAGAGATGTGAATAGCCTACTATATGCTTATTTGTATTTAGTGCCTTTTCACTCATGTAGGCTATATCACAATACAAACAAAAAGTGTTTCTGACACAATGTTAGAGCTGTTTAAATATCGGAGATATTAATTTTATTTAACTTTAAAATGTATAGCTCTGCGGTCTTTAGTGTTTTTGCTTTGACCTTCACCCCATCTCCGGTACAAAAGCAGATTATGTGTGGGTGTTTTGTCAAGTTGTAGCCATTGCATTAAGTCCAAATGGTCTGGCAGTATGTGTTGCGATTAGAAAGTTGTTTGTGATGACAAATGGTGCATATAACAAGTTTCATGCATATTGAACCTTCCTAATGGTAATGGCACTTGGCAATGCTGAACTTCCAGGCCTTTTTATTGTGCCACCTATGTGTTATTCTGGCCCATCTTTTGATTCCCTTACTAATTTTTCGAGTTCTATTTTCTATTTTCTAGTTACATTTTTATAACTTTTTGAGCCAAAAGGTCAGGTTAAAAACAATAATACCAATGATTATAATAGGGTTCCTACGTCATTTGTAGGACCCCTAATAATGCTAACGATTACAATTGGGTTCCTATGTCATTCATAGGACCCCTAATAAATGAATCTTGTGCTAGTCCATCATTAATGTTCCTCAAAGTAATCTTAAAACACATCACAAACCTTGCTCCGTAAAGAGGCCACTTGTCTTTAACAATCCCCTCACAACGGCATCCCTCGGGGGCTGGGTGTAATGCCTCGTTAAGTACACGCTACAAATATATTTTGAATTGACGCTCACATTGCATAAAATCTAGTCCACCATGTAGAGTAAGGTTCAATATGCATAAAAACTTGTTATACATGCAACATTTGTCATGACGAACAACTTTCAAATCACTACACATACTGTCAGACCATTTGACTTAATGCAATGGCTACAACTTAACCATACACCCACACATAATCTGCTTTGGTGGGGGATAAAAAAATATATATATACTGTATATTCTGTTAGTTTTTTGGGCTGGCCTAAGAAAACAATAATACATACCCTGCAGATATTTTACACACAATACATTATTTCTGGCTAGGTTATGATGCTCAAAGGGGTCATTAAGGTCAATATTCAAGGCCTTGACTCAAACACCATGTTCCTGCTGCGCTCATACTGTGAGGGTAGGGAACTGATGAGTGGAAGAAGACCCAACGCAGAGTCAAGCGCGCACACTCTGCCGCACACTTTGCTTATCTCCTGTGTTCAAAGTGGAGCTGCTTGTTTGTGTGCCGTTCAGATTAGCGCAATGTGTTGCGGGTGATAAGTGTCAGCCATACAGTACGTACTGAGGTGTTGCAGGAAGGCGTTGAATGAAGCAGGATGGATTATTTTCTGTTGTATTCAAATTTTTTGATTTAATATGTGGGTATTCACACATGCTAAATTAGATTATTGTGCGGGGGGTTTTGTGGACTTTTGTGGAGAATATTCCACAGTATGCTCCCTCAATAAACATCCTATTTCAAGAAATAGTTTGTGTTTAGCACCCACTCAATTTTAATGTAGTGGTTTATAACTCACCAGCTGTTGGTCTCGCACTCCCCAGGATGCAAACTGCAGGACAGAGTCGCTCACCTCTGGCGGGTTCAACTCCCTCACCTCCCTGAGGTGAGGACAGTAAGAGAGCTGTCAGCCGTTATTAATAACATGTTCACTCCAGCCCAGGTCGCAGGCACCGTTTGGCCAGCTTTAATCTAACAGAACCCACCAGAGGTCCCAGGCCAGTACAGTCAATCTTCTCTGATGTTGTTGGCAGATCATACTCAAAACATTTGAACAATTCACAACCTGTAACACCCACTTTATCTCTTCCAAAACCTCACCTCATGATGGACAGGAGATATTATTGTGCATCTTAAATAATGGAAAGCAAGGAAATATCTTAACTGAAAATACCATACCCATAGATCACACAATATAAAGAATGCATAAGTAATGTCAATGAATTATCAATAATTATTACTAGACTTTTCTCTGACCAAAAAAGACGCTAAAGTCTACCTCATATCTGTTCTGATCAACGTAGTGACCCAGTGTCCATTTGACACAAGACATTACTGACCTACTATCAGATCTTTTAGCAGAAACTTGAAACACAAGTCATCGTTAAGACATGGTAATATCTTTGGGCTGAGCACCGTGACTCCTGAGGCTGTGACTCATAGTGCTTCCCCCCAGGTCTGCCTCTGATGCCCCCTGCGCCCTGATGCGCCCCTGGGCCTTACTGGAGTTGCTCACCTGGTGTGGAGGTTGTAGATCAGATACGACGCCAGGAAGGAGTGCTGGAACACCTAGAGGACATCAAATCAAATCCGGAGAATTATTGCTGGAATCATCTGTGGAGGAAATTAGGTGAAAGCTGTAGGCAGCCTACTACTGACTAGAGACACTGAACCGTCAGAAGTACCATAATCTGTCTTTTAATAAAAGGACAAGATACAGTTTAGAAAGGGTTAGGGGAAATATACAAATCAACCACATGGGGGATTCAGAATGTGTAAAACTAATGAACTTATGAACTATAATTATGAACATTTATGAGCAGGGGCTATGCAACCAATCACTGTTAGATATATTTCAGAAGCAATATCCCTATTAACCTAATGTCCTGAAAAGCTTAAGATTAAATTAAAATCTTTATTTTCTTTCTATTTCACAAATGAACATGGTGGCCCATTGCCCAAAGCACTTAAGAGTGAGAAGCAAACATTGAGTAGTAATTCCCAAACTTGCAGAAGAGATAACGTCTAATGGCTTAAACTAGATGATGTGTTGATTAAAACACAATCGGAAGTACTGCAATGTTGTTTTCAGTTCAGTGAAAGTTTATGTTTGTGTGTGTGTGGGTGGGGGGGAGGAGAGGGGGTTGACCATGAAGTTAGTTAGACCATGAAGTTAGAGAATACATTTCTGGGCAACACAACATCTACAGCCAAGCCAGAACTCCTGAGACTCTCACTCACATACACAGTCACACACACACACACACACACACACACACACACACACACACACACACACACACACACACACACTCACAGAAGCACACACACACACACACACACACACACACACACACACACACACACACACACACACACACACACACACACACACTGCACCTTATGGTGCAGTGTTTGTAGGTCACAGCAGGAGGTCAAAGCAGGAGGCCGAGTGGATTCAAACTCTATATGCATTGCTGCAACATCCTTGGCATGGTTAGGGGATATGCTTATTTTACTGCACGTGAGGATGTGGTGGACCAATGGGCAAATAGCAGGTTTGTTTAGGAACCCCTGGGCGACGTAAATGTTCCTTAACGACCTTCAGCTAGTGTACAACATCAGCCTGTAGACCAGAGGCGTCGTCAGCCCCTTTTTACTGGGGCACGTGCCCCAGTAAAAGTCTCCAGTGTCCCAGTAAAATTCCATTGATCATCATTAAATTAATCTGCAGAAGCGCCGCTCTCGCTATGGAATCGGCAGGATTCATCAAGTGCATCTCCTGCTGCCTCGGGAGTCTTCAGTCGAGCCTGCCACTTACCAGCCAATCAAAAAACGAAAGGGGCTACATAAAAGCCAATCAGAAAATAGCACTACTGTATCTGGGTAAGATTTAACGCAACAACCAATGAAAAAAATCAGTTATTTCCGGATTCGTCCACGTGACTCTTCTGAATGTTTCGTTGGAAACCACGGGAGCTGGAAACAGCGCAGAGTAAGTGTTTTAACGTTACAACAAATGCACAACTTGTTTGACACAAACAATGACAACTTGATTGCTGTTAGAGAATGTTGCCCACATAAATAGCACCAGTTTTTCAATACTGAGCGTCTGTAGCCTGTCGTTTTATAACACACACGCGCACACACACACACACACACACACACACACACACACACACACACACACACACACACACACACACACACACACACACACACACACACACACACACACACACACACACACACACACACACACACACACCATGCGTGCACGCACACACGCGGAAAATGAATAATCTTCAAAATTTGAGGAAGTTTTAGTGGCCAAAAACGTCCTTAACACAAAAAAGGAAATTATGGAAATCTGGATCCAACAATGTTCCCAACACTGAAACAGATAATTCAGATTGCACTCACAATTCCTGTAAACAGTTGTAGTTGTGAGCAATCTTTCAGTGTGTTGAGAAGGCTCCACACCTGGCTTAGGTCAACCATGGGGCAAGGAAGGCTTCACCAACTTTCTCTTTTGTCCATTGAAAGGGAGCAACTATGCAAAGTGAGTCTAAGCCAAATTATTGACCGCTTTGCTACCATGAAGGCGTGGCGATACAGCTTAATAGTGAAAAAATAATAATTTAAAAAGGCTCTATGCAGTAGTGTATGACCTTATTTAGTTTAATTTAAGAGCTTTGATGTTCTATAACATTTTCCAGGTTGATTGGTGACAATGAGCCACCTCACCTTAAGTCAGAAATTATATTTTAAACCTTGTTTCTGGCCTTTATAGTCCATGTCGTTCTGGCAAAATTATGCTGTTTCCACCCAGCTTCTAAATAAATATAGATGTGTAGACTTCTCCTGATAAAGAGGTGAAGGTCATAAAGAGACTTTTTGTTTATTTGTCAGTTACCTTATTTGTAAATCTTTGAGATGTGTATGTGTTTAAATACATATCATTGTACGGTATTCATGAATCTATCTTTGAATCTTTACCTTTACCAGTGCAGTATATGACAGTGACAATGATTTTGAAGCTCGTACATACCCTTCTGTATCCATCTATTTCATATTGTGCCCACGTAAGAAAATAAAATAAAATAAGTATTGGCAGTTGGGGGCCTGTGCCCCAGTAAAACTCTAGGTCTAGCAACGCCCCTGCTGTAGACACCGGTCCCAAGCTAACAAGGTAGTGCATGCCATAGCTACGAAGACAATATCTGCTCAGGTGCTAAACTGCTTTAGCCTGCCGTGTGGTCATTCATAAATCAATTATTGCATTAATTTTTTGACCATCTCATCCCCCTTGTCCAAGGTCAAGGTCTGTCCAACCACACTCCAGAGGTAACGGGAGACTGCAAATCTCAAGGTATGGTATAGTTAGCCAAACAAGGGCTTACTATGATTTCAGGAGAGATTACTTTACTTTGGAAAGATCTGACTCTTGCAAGCAAATTGAACCAGTTACTGAGTGCTCTTAGTATAAGGGGACCGGTCAGCTGAAAATAAAATTAGGGACATTTGCTTGATTATCTTTCCATCTATTAACCACAATATGTGATGATGACCATATATTCACAAATGTAGTGAAAGCCAAATGATTACTATTATGTGTTTAAAAAAGCCAGGTAGCTAACTGAATAGGGAATCTATATTGTACTGATAGCCTGTTTTTTATGATCGGCCATGCCTGCTTATGCTATATGGTACAACCTCGATAGATATACCTCCCCGTAGAGATATGCATCACAGCTGATCAGTCACGAGACTAATGAACAACTGTAATTATCATCAATGAGCAAGCGAAAACCTTCCTTCCTAATCTATGATTTAAAACAACATTCTTTAACAAACCTTTCTATGGACAGGTCACCAGAACCATGGACCTGGTCCCCTATCTTAATAAGATCTGTAGAATTCAAACTCTCCTGGAACCGTCACCTTATCGTGGTGGAGAGGTTTGCGTGTCCCTGTGAACCTGAGGGCTGTGTTGTCTGGAGCCTTGTGCTCCTGGTAGGGTCTCTCATGGCAGAGTGGTCTCAGGTGAGGGGCCAGACTAAGAATGGTTCAAAAATCCTCAATGAATAACGTAAGAAGGGGAGATGTGACCCGGCCCGGAGGAAGCCCGGGGCCCCCGTCTGGAGCCAGGCCCAGACGGAGGGCTCGATGGCGAGCGCCTGGTGGCCGGGTTTGCCACGGAGCCCGGTCGGGCACAGCCCGAACAAACTACGTGGCACCCCCCCTCTCTTCATCCCATGGGCCCACCACCTGTGGGAAGACCCGTTGGGGTTGGGTGCGCAGCCACATGGGTGGCAGCGAAGGTCAGGGGTCTCGACGGACCAGACCCGGGTGGCAGAAGCTGGCTCTGGGGACGTGGAACGTCACCTCGCTGTGGGGAAAGGAACCGGAGCTTGTGAGGGAGGTGGAGCGTTATCAGTTAGATCTGGTGGGGCTTACCTCCACGCACAGTCTCAGCTCTGGTACCGTACTCCTGGATAAGGGTTGGACTCTATTCTTCTCCGGAGTTGCCAAGGGCGTGAGGCGCCGGGCGGGTGTGGGGATACTCATAAATCCCCGGCTGAGCGCTGCGGTGTTGGAGTTTACCCCGGTAGACGAGAGGGTCGCCTCCCTGCGCCTAAGGGTTGTAGGGGGGAAAACTCTGACTGTTGTTTGTGCGTATGCACCAAACAGCAGCTCAGAGTACTCTGCCTTCTTGGAGACCCTGAATGGATTCCTGTATGGGGCTCCAGTAGGGGACTCCGTAGTTCTGCTGGGTGACTTCAACGCCCACGTGGGCAACGATGGAGACACCTGGAGAGGCGTGGTGGGGAGGAACGGCCTCCCTGATCTAAACCCGAGCGGTCTTTTGTTTTTGGACTTCTGTGCTAGTCATGGATTATCCATAACAAACACCATGTTCGAACATAAGGGTGCTCATAAGTGTACCTGGTACCAGAGTACCCTAGGCCGAAGATCAATGATCGATTTTGTGATCGTGTCATCTGATCTAAGGCCGCTTGTTTTGGACACTCGGGTAAAGAGAGGGGCGGAACTGTCAACCGACCTCCATCTGGTTGTGAGTTGGATCAGGGAATGGGGGAAATTTCCGGATAGACCTGGTAAGCCCAAACAAGTAGTGCGGGTGAACTGGGAACGTCTGGAGGAGGCCCCCGTCCTAGGTATCTTCAACTCACACCTCCGGCGGAGTTTTTCTGGCATTCCTGTGGAGGTTGGGGACATTGAGCCGGAGTGGGCGGTGTTCAAAGCCTCCATTGCTGAAGCTGCGGTGGCTAGCTGTGGCCTCAGGGTCTTAGGCTCCTCAAGGGGCGGTAACCCTCGGACACCGTGGTGGACACCGGTGGTCAGGGAAGCCGTCCGATTGAAGAAGGAGGCCTTCCGGGATATGATATCCTGGAGGACTCCTGACTCGGTTGCAGGGTACCGACAGGCCCGAAGGGCTGCAGCTGCTACCGTGTCGGAGGCTAAGCAGCGGGTGTGGGAGAAGTTCGGAGAGGCCATGGAGAAGGACTTTCGGTCGGCACCAAAGTGTTTCTGGAACCATCTGGCACCTCAGGAGGGGGAAACGGGGAACCATCCAAGCTGTGTACAGTAAGGATGGGACTCTGTTGACCTCAACTGAGGAGGTCGTCGGACGTTGGAAGGAACACTTTGAGGCACTCCTGAATCCGAATAACACGCCCTCTATGTTGGAGGCAGAGCTCGAGGTTGATCGTGTTTCGTCGTCAATTTCCCTGGTGGAGGTCACTGAGGTAGTCAAACATCTCCGCAGTGGCAAAGCCCCAGGGATCGATGATATCCAGCCAGAAATGCTAAAGGTTCTGGGTGTTGAGGGGCTGTCATGGTTGACACGCCTATTCAACATCGCGTGGGAGTCGGGTACAGTGCCAAAGGAGTGGCAAACCGGGGTGGTGGTTCCCCTGTTCAAAATGGGGGACCAGAGAGTGTGTGCCAATTACCGGGGTATCACACTTCTCAGCCTCCCTGGTAAAGTCTACTCCAAGGTGCTGGAAAGGAGGGTTCGGCCGATCGTCGAACCTCAGATTGAAGAGGAACAATGCGGTTTTCGCCCCGGACGTGGAACTACGGACCAGCTCTTCACTCTCGCAAGGATCCTGGAGGGGGCCTGGGAGTATGCCCATCCGGTCTACATGTGTTTTGTGGATTTGTGGAGAAGGCGTATGACCGGGTCCCCCCGGAGAAACTGTGGGAGGTGCTGCGGGAGTATGGGGTTAGGGGGTCTATACTCAGGGCCATCCAATCCCTGTACTCCCAAAGCGAGAGCTGTGTTCGCGTCCTCGGCAGCCAGTCAGTTTCGTTCTCAGTGGGTGCTGTTCTCCGCCATGGCTGCGCCTTGTCACCAATCCTGTTTGTGATATACATGGACAGGATATCGAGGCGTAGTCGTGGTGGGGAGGGGTTGCAGTTCGGTGGTCTGAGGATCTCGTCACTGCTTTTTGCAGATGATGTGGTCCTCATTGGATCATCGGCCTGTGACCTTCAGCACTCACTGGATCGGCTGCCGGCCGAGTGTGAAGCGGCTGGGATGAGGATCAGCACCGCTAAATCTGAGGCCATGACTCTTAGCAGGAAACCGATGGATTGCTTGCTCCGGGTAGGAAATGAGTCCTTAGCCCAAGTGAAGGAGTTCAAGTACCTCGGGCTCTTGTTCGCGAGTGAGGGTACTATGGAGCGTGAGATTGGCCGGAGCAGCGGGGGCGGTATTACGTTCGCTTTACCGCACCGTTGTAACGAAAAGAGAGTTGAGCCGCAAGGCAAAGCTCTCGATCTACCGGTCGATCTTCGTTCCTATCCTCACCTATGGTCATGAGGGCTGGGTGATGACCGAAAGGACGAGATCGCGGGTACAAGCGGCCGAGATGAGTTTTCTCAGAAGGGTGGCTGGCGTCTCCCTTAGGGATAGGGTGAGAAGCTCAGCCATCCATGAGGAACTCGGATTAGAGCCGCTGCTCCTTTACTTAGAAAGGAGTCAGCTGTGGTGGTTCGGGCATCTGGTAAGGATGCCCACTGGGCGCCTTCCTTGGGAGGTGTTTCAGGCACGTCCAGTGGGGAGGAGACCTCGGGGAAGACCCAGGACTAGGTGGAGAGATTATATCTCAACACTGAGCTGGGAACGCCTCGGGATCCCCCCGTCAGAGTTGGTCAATGTGGCCCGGGAAAGGGAAGTCTGGGGCCCCCTGCTTGAGCTGCTCCCCCCGCGACCCGACCCCGGATAAGCGGACGAAAATTAGATGAGATGATGAGATGAGAATTCAAACTCAATGTGTGAGTTATGATTACGATTTTCCCTTTCTTCCTATGTTATTCCTTAACTCCACATCCTGTGTTGCACTACTTATTGAGAAGAATTTGAAGCCTAGGGTCATTTTATAGTATCCCGCCAAATGACTACTGAGTGTCCACTCTGGGAACTCTTATTGTGGTGCCTGTGGAGATAATGGTTTATAACCCAAAGCCTGCTGCAAAATACTCAACCATAGCATTTGCATAACACTACCACATTAAATTCCCCCCACCGCAGTTTGAAACACAGAAATATGACGAACACAAGATATGATGAATGAGTTTCGGTTCACGCTCGCTTTGCCCGCTTTCCAACTCAAAGCTGACGGCCGAAGTCAACAGAATCGCTTTTGGACGTGACATGACCGCCACTCGTCTCTCAATCCAGATTTAGACCTGCTCCCCCTCCGCTGCACAAAGCCACTCCCCCGAAGAAGAAATGAATTGCATTGTCACTTGATCTTTCAAAGAATGTCAACGACAATTACAGGCCCCCCATGATGGGTGGCAGAGGCCTGCGATGAGTCCCTGATAAGCCTGTCAGAGAGGGGCTGCCACGCTGCCTGCAGAGGAGCCTGTTCTCGCTGGTGATGTATGTGTCAGGCAGCTAGGCAGGGCCTGTGTGCTACTGTACTCTGATCATACAGCACCTACACTGAGGCTAATCGCCTACCATAGGTGACCACACAGTAAAGCATAATACATTTTTTAAATCATTATTTCATATGTCGCGTTCAGGGAAGCAATAGGGGAACCATTTTACATGTGAAAAAGTCTGCAGAAAACAAAGTGTGGTTTGTCAAGGTTCAAGAGGTAACCTTACTAGAGAATATTTTTTTTGGCATTGAAATTACCTCGCTGAAGTGCCATGGTTATTTTTTCACTCTGAGCAGCGCTGAACACTAATGTGTCTTCAGGGTACAAAAGGCCTGTTTTGTCAGCTCGGCAGAGAAAGGAATACATGGTTGAATGTGGGTCATGAAACAATGACAGATACCAAGTTGCAGGTGTATAGTTCAAAACAGGGATGACTTGCAGTATGCATCTAGACAACCAAAGGTGCGGTTACCCCGTAGAAGGTAAATGATTATTTACAAGCCATTTTCAATTGTTGTTTCATTGGAAGTCTGTGTTGCAACAGGCTGTATCCAAGGTTGTGTGCAGAGTGATTACACTGATTTATAAACCCTTCTTTATGGGCCGAGCTGAGAATACGGAGCATTATCACGCACAGCTAAAGAGTAACTTATGCAAAGACGATATTTTGCTAATTGAGCAATCTCGCAGTAAATCACAGACAGTGGCATTATGCAAATGTACCTTTCCTTTTTTTATTCCTTCAAGACTTTGCGGAAGGGGATCAGAGCAGAAGAAACCTCATAATGGAGCGGGAAAGACGACAGCAGCGGTGGCTGCAGTAGGCCTACATTACAGCACGCAGGGGCTTGGTTGCTCTGATGATGATAAATTCATAAGACAAGTGGAGACGGAGATGGCGGGCCGGGCCATTACTCTCTATAGACCAGTGTTGTCACGGAGATGATAAACACATCTGTTCCGACCATCTCTGGAGGACACGAGCACCAGTCTCTCCTCTAACCTCCCCCCGCCTCCTCCATTTCCCGGCTGTCTCCTCTGTGATGCCCCCCCCTCACCCCATGTTCAATGACGACGGTGTGATCCCCCTTTTCCTGAGATGACCCCTGATGGTTGCACTGCAGCAATGCAAGGCAAGCACTCTCTGCTTCAGGTCTGAAGCTAGTAGCAATATTAGTAGTTTAGAGCTGAGCCTCAACAACAACATCTGACATTCTTTTTCATTTATGATTAATGTTGAATTAAATGAGGCAGAGTCGGTAGAAGACAGTCCGGCTTGGACAGCTGAATGAGTCCACAGTAGATCTCTGTACATTGTGTCTTCCAATTAGCCAATACATCATTAAAACCAGCAGCATCCAGACACTAAGTGACTGACAGCCACTGAATGGCGTTATGACACCAAATGTTTTGCAAGTTGACTTATAACTTTGACTAATTCAAGGACAGGACGATGTGGACCGGCCAGGCAACAGCAACCTGAACCACCAACCACTGCTAACGGTATGGTTTTGAAAGAAGCAGTCTAGACCTATTTCTTACTTATGCGGCTTCATCATACCCATATGGCACAACGTGTGATGGCTCAGAGGAACCGTGCGATAACACTGCTGTCCTTTATAGAGAAACAACCCTCTGTCTTCAGGCTCTGAATAATTATGTCTTTTGTGCGTGTTTTGCTGTAATATTTTTACATTTAAATGAGTAGTAGACATGTGTTTAAAAGGTTGAAGCCTTTTACTGGCTAAAATTACTTAATAGGTCCTAATGAAAAAGATCAAAGTTTATTTCTATTCACCTCTTTTTCAGACCATTGAGGAAAGCCTTTGCATGGATGAGCATAACCAGAGTGACTTAAACAACAGTTTGTCATGCACGCAAGGACATCTGCATAATTCATGCATCCCAAAAATGTATACATCAGTATCCGTGACTTGCGCAGAAAGCCCATTTTTTAATTGTAGAGTGCTAATTTACAGATTTAATTTACCCGTGAGTCTGTGTGTTTGGTGAGGGACCTGTTTCGTCATTATTAAAGGAACTTTATGGAAGCAAATCTCTCTCATCGGTTTTTGATAATAAAATGCCATTGAATTTTAAGCACTGAATATTTATGCATTGAAATAATGTGCCTCTGAATTTAACTCCTTGATTTTTCAATGTTGAAAATTCAGAATCAAACTTTCAACATTAAAAAATTCAACTTAAATATTTTCAACGTCCCCAAATTCAACATGCTAGCTGCAAAATTCGAAATTCAGTGTTAACATCGGGGGACCCATAGCCTAGAAATCTAGACGCCCCTAGAGGCAGCAAATTTAATTTGCAGCCAGGGAGGTCTAGCCTTCTGTTGTCGTTTTTCGCTGCTGGAAACCGAAAAAGGGACAGGCCAATCAGATCGTGAGGGGCGGAATCGAGCCGAATGACGACAGAGCTGCGACAGTTCCGTGTTAGAGGTAAACAATAATGGCTGCTGCTGCTGGCGAACAGCAGTCTTTCGACTCGGGTTTGGCCGCGACTCTTCAAGACTTGAAGTTTTTTCTTTGAGAAATGAACAAAGAAATGCACTGAAGTCTTTCCTTGAAAAGAAAGATGTATTCTGAGTTTTTCCGACCGGATACGGTAAAAGTTAGATTTTAGAGCGACAGAAATTTCCGTCACTCTGACTACGTCACCTTCTTCGTTGCTCTGATTGGTTGTAGCGCTATCCTATTGCGTGCAGAGGGAACTTGAAAGACAACCGTTTATCCCGCCCACACTACCACCATACGACACCAGACCCAATATCTTTCCGATATGGGTCTGGCTTGCCAGGCTAGGGGACCCAAGGAAGAGCAATCAATCCTAAATGCTGGGAGAGCGATAGGGTGTTACACAGAATTCTGCGACCCACCGAAAAGTGTGACCCCAGGGGGCGCTCTTGCACATTTTCTGCAACATGTACGAGTTTGAAGCGTAGACACTGACAGGCATGAAGTCGTTCACGTGCGGAAACACGCAGAAGCTTAAACAGTAACCTTTGTATCGTCATCGATCACTAGTTTTGTGACACCGGGCGCACGTTCAGGGGCTGGAGCAAAACGGTTGATATGCCACTATGGTGGCATAACGAGAGCAAAACGAGCGTGCCGTGCAGAGCCAACAGTATAGCACACCGAGTGGCATGATACGGATATGAGGATGACAAATGAAAAGCAGGTTGCTGGCGGACGCTTCTTCCAGAGGCACGCCGTGCATCCACTGGACTACAGGCTGCTGCCGCTTCAGTTGCCACTCTGTGCGCAATACTGTCGGCTCGGCACTCTCGTTTCACAGTGGTCAGCGGGCTTCAGATCGCCCCAGCATCACACCAAACGTAGGCAAAGGGATCTCGGATCACCCCAAATTGGTGCCCTAATATATTGGGCTAACCCTTCGTTCACACCAAAAGCTGTAAAGCGTTTTGAGCGATAAACGCCCATCCACTTTCCATTAGACATGAGCGATGAAGCGATAGGAGTGATAAAACGCTTTATCGATAGCTTTAAAGCTGTAAAGCTGTAAATGAGAGTTGAAAACAGCTCAACTCCTACTACACATTTGTTCGTTCATCATGGTGCGTGAGAGAATAATTGCGGCTATGCAGGGCATCGTATTTGTCCGCGATTGCATAGCCAACGTGGTCTTATTATAGCCCGATCATTGACGAAAAAACACAAAGAAAGAGTAAAGCATCCAGCATATGATTTCAACTTCCATAGAACTTTGAATACTAGTACAGTATTTAATCTCATTAATGAGCAGGTAGGGGTTGGACTAGTATAACTCCAGTGTGGACTTGGGGATCGATCTGATCTATTTCCACAAAAGGCACCACAGACTCATACCTCCCTGGTCAGATGTAGGGGGAAATCATCAGAGATCCCTGCTTATTGGCTTAAATGTAGCGCACACCTATCTCAGAGATTGCTTCTCATACAATTGCCGCCTGTTCAGATAGAGGAAACATCTGTCCTTGCATTGCAATCTCACAACCGTTCAATTCAAGCTATAAAGAGATATTCAAAACACTTGGGCCTCCGACAGAGTTGTTAATTAAAAAAAAGAAAGGTAGAAGAAGCGGCTGTGTTTTTTGCAGGGGTCCGACAATAAAGACTAAATATAGGCCTTTATATGATACCTATCTAGAGTGTTTTGACCTTTAAAATAAGTAGTTGAACTTTCATGATTAAAAGCACTGTATTAAGCAACAGATAGAGAAACGCTTAAAATATGAATGTTAAAGGCAGACAAATTGGTTGAATTCCTTCAACTTTGGATGAGAGTAGCAGATTGTACGGACATTCACCCATTTAAATATTAATCCCTCAAGTGCCTCTCAATAGCTGTCTGTCACTGACTCGTGTTTTTATTGCAAAAAGAAAAATCAGTTTCTACAATTACATTTCATTTTGAGTTGAATTCATGACAGGTCTTACGTCAAGGGGGTCTGCAATAAGCAGCCCCCTCTGAAAAGGCCTGTCTACCTCACTAGTCTCCAGGAGCCCTTCAAGGATGGCTGTTGATTTCTGATGTTTACCTGACAAATACCAGAGCAGGAGGATCTTCTGGTTCTCAACTACAGTGCACTGGTTGTCAAGAAGTCAAGATGTCAATAAGAAAGGCCATGAATTTCAAAGCTTTCGACAAATAGATGAAAGGAGAACAGTGACCATGACGATAAAACTCTGCAACAAATAGAATATACCGAAATAAAAAATAGGAAAATATTGGGATCACACAATACAACTGAAGGTTGATGGATGTTCACCCACCTGTGGGCATCCTTGAGCAAGATGCGTAAGCCATGCCTGCTGCTTAAAGACCAAATCTATCCCAAATTCACTGAAAGTTACTTTTGATAAAATCGTAATGACCCATGTTCTAAGAAAGATGAACAGGTGTGAGGTCATGTTTGATGACAACAGGTGTGATGTCGTGTATGATGACAACAGGTGTGATGTCACGTGACCTCTGCCTCCTTCACACATTGACTTTCGGCAGCCGAGACGATAGCATCCCAGACACACTGTGCATGATAACCTCTGAAAGTAGCTTATTTTTGTTTTTGTGCTGAGCCATCGAATAGTATGCTATTTTCGGATTTTCGAGTGTTCTATTCTTAAATGTGAAAGCTGTATTATGGACTGAAGCAGAGCCAAAGAACAACAACGATAACAATTCAATAACATTAAATACCAGATTGACACTGAGATGCATTAAATGTTTTTCAAACCGTCATACATATAATTATATATATATATATATAAAGCCATGGCCTAAGCCCATATAAAGAAGGCCTTGCACCAAATCCCTGCAGGCACTGTTTCCTCTTACCTGTTGTACATCATAACCGAGGAGAACATAGTTGAGGTCTGGAGAAAGGGCAAACTGGGAAGCCTTGAACGTAGCCTGGAGGGAGAGATGGGGAAATTAAAAAAAGAAAAACAAATCAGATTTGAAGCTTGGAACTCATGTCGTCCAATTTATGTTGGACTACATGAATTTAACATTATATCATGTCTAACTAATTTACATTGACATGCACAGGTTATAAATTAACCTAAAAACAAGACCCAGATTTCCATACTTCCAATAAAATGATAACATTTGTCACAGCTGCAACGGTGACATGTTTTGTTGATAAGAAACCTCCATTGCAATTTCTAAATTGAAGCAGTTCCAAACTCACTCAGCACTTTGACGGGTGTTTACTCAGCATTCCGGGAACCAAATTTTAGGGCAAAGTCTTTCAATTTCAAAGTTGCACGCCATTCTCCAGAGACTATTTGGATGACTGAAGCACTCACAAAAGTTGTGTTCTTCAGGAGGAGTTGGGTTTGGTTGCGTTGGGCATTGGCTTTATATACGCTGCCGTCCCAGCTCTGAAAGATGAACTCCTCATCTGTAAGGTAGGAGGAAATAAGAAGTAATAACTAAGTAAATACTTCAATTAAAAACATTTAAACCAATTTGCGTCATCAGCATAGTAATATATAATTAACTAGAGAAGGAAATAAATATATCAATGAATTAAAAGAAAAGAAAGGAAAGATTGTAGATTGAATGACTACAACAACAATATGAGGGGTAAGATGGACAAGGTGGTGGTCATGTGGTCGGGGGATGGGGATCCGTCAAGGGATAAAGGCCTAAATGGCGCTGGCATGACTGCTGTGTACAATCTCACAGCTGTTTGGACAAAGGAACACCAGTGACACACGGGGAGAAGGGATGACCTCAAGCTCCAGCGCCCCCACCACAAATCTGGCCTTCGTCTCCAGCCCCCCCAGGGCTGGCCGTCATTACCGACCACAGGGCTACCCCCCCCCCCCCCCCCCCCAGCTCATCAACAACAAGAAAGGTGTGCTGCCACCACAGACATGTGGGTGAGAGTCTAATGACACACATGGAACGATTTGAGCCTTCTCGGGGGGAACATCCTCTCCCTTCCTGAAGAGGGCTTAGTGTCTTCCCTCTAGTTCAGTTTGTTGTTGAGCTACACCCCAAGGCACTCGTTAAGAGGAGCGACTGGTACTCTCGCTCCCCTCGATAGGTACAGCATACCATAAACTCCTGGGTCTTTCCCATGTGAAAATGGGGATGGTTCCCCCCCTCCCAAAAAAGATGAACAGAAATACACTTGACAAAAAGGAATAATAAAATAACAAAAGACCAAATCAAAAACAGGTCATGTTATTCATAAATACAAATAGACAAAGAAATACTTAACACGCAAACAAAAGGAAAACAGACATTTCCAGAAACATTTCCATATTACATAGTACAGTACTTACACATGTAAAGGTGAGAGGCATTGTCAGGGGTTGTAGATAAGAGAAATGCTCCTGCTAGTAAAGGTATTTAGTAGTAAGGCGTAAAAAGGCCTACTTGAGTAAACGAGTACTCATCAAGCAAATTATAGACAATTACATACTGCATATTTGTAATTTTTCCAACATCTTACAAATACCTAATTATGTTGATGTGAATTTTGACAAAGATTTGGACTGTCCAGACATGACAGTAAATGGGTCCTGGTGGGCTCGCAAGATGAAAGTCGCAATGAAACTGTACCCAAGGCCTAAGAGAGATGCAAAAGCTGAACCATCGAAAAGGTTTGGAAAGACCAGCGTCCTCAGACAATGTACAGGACTGGTAAATGGACTGCATTTATATAGCACTTTCTTGTAACCAATGGCCACCCAAATCACTTTACAATATAGCCTAACATTCACCCATTCATACACACACACATTCACACACCGACGGTGGCATCAGGTGTGTGCCAAGGCGACAGCCAGCTCGTCGGGAGAAGTTGGGGTTAGGCGCCTTTCTCAGGGAGATCTCGCCATTCAGCTAGGAGGAGCCGGGGATATAACTAGCAGCCTTGCAGTTATCAGCCAACCCGCTCTACCTCCTGAGCTACTGCCGCCCCTAGACAACACAGTAAGATCCCAGTTAATGGAGAAGACTCAGCCATTTTACCATCCGGATGGACAGTGATGGACCAGAATGTCTTCCTTGATGTCTTGATTTTGCCATACAGAGGCTGCAAGTGGTTCTCTAAATAACGCAAATGTAAACGGAGACAAGACCAAATCCAGGACGAAATCAGGCACAAAATCAGGCTAATTATCCTCCGGTTTGTACCGAGCATAAGGAAAGTTCTTGTTATGGAGAGGGGTGCTACAGTACATTAAATAAATGCCTACGATTAAAAGAGGAGTGCCCTCTCTGGATATAGCTTGTCTGATCAAGTGAAATTAGTTCTGGAAGGAGAGACTCAAGAAGAACACCACTTTTGCCGATATCTTTACATCAACATAAAGGCCGATGGGACAGTAAGATAAAGTTTAACATTGAGAAGGAAGTTTTTCTCTTTAAAAAATACCTCTACCTCTCCCTCCATCATCAACTGCACCTCGTTGATGAGAGCTAACTAAATCTAGCGAGAAGATATGAAGTTAACAAGAGGTCAATGTCAATGGAGGGACACAGGGCTGTAGTTATATGTGGGGTGCTATATAACAACAGTTATTTCATGCGAGTGCTACATGCAGCGCTCAACTATTGTAGGCTTTATTCTATCTTTCCTTCTTTATTATTCTCTACAAACCTTGGGACCTATCTCCTTCCTAAATTTTTCACCTAGAGACTCCATTTCCAATTTTAAAATGTTCAGATTAGCTTGGAATCTTGCGCATAAAAAGTATATGTTTAAGATATTCTACTTTTTAAATATTATTTCTTAGCCGTCCCCCCATTCTCTGACACTTCAACTACTTCGGACTTCGTTTTACCAATCGTTTTTTACCGTTCAAACAAATCAACATACTTTTTTACTTATTTCGGAATCACAGTTTGATTTCATACCGGCTTCACATATTTCCAGTTGGTCTCATTAAGTTACGTTGGGGCTCGAGGACGTTCAGGTCAATCTTGCGCGTCAATATTTAACCTACAAACACCATGGCAAACTTAAAAGGGTACGTTCAGGGACGGCTGGTATAAATGGGCTAACAGGGCTAAGCCCTCCCTACCTTTTACAGTAAAAATGAACATTAGGACATATTGTTTTAAATTTTGGTAAAACCTAAAGCAGCAACAGCACCAAAAAGTGACAGAAAAACCCAGGATATATGACATATCTCCGGTTTTTTCCTGTGAATGGGCTAAATGTATTCAGCCCAAGCGGAGTAGCGTAAGCTTCCATTCAATTTTGATTGACAGGTAGCGTGACATGCCCCCTTCATATGCTTCCCATTTGGGCTAAAGTCATTCAGCCCAAGCACAGTAGCGTAAGCGGCCATTTTATTGTGATTGACAGGTGTCGTGACACGCCCCCATTTGGGCTAATTTCATTTAGCCTAAGCGCAGTAGCGTAAGCTTCCATTGACGTTTGATTGCGGGTGCCCTGACACGCCCCCTTCATATGCTTTCCATTTGGGCTAAATTAGTTTAGCCCAAAGGCTGACCTAGCACAGTACAGTACAGTGACCTTCGACCAATTACAGCACAGTAGCGCAAGTGCAGTATGGCGGGCGTTAGCATGAAAATGAACGGTTTTCTTTAATGTCTTTGGAGGAAAAATTGGAAGTGAAGAGATTGGCGACACATCAACCAAACGATGTACAGATTTACTGTCAGGAGTGCGGTCAGAATATGGCCGGTAATAGTGCATTTGTAAGCGGGTCAACAACGTTTGTATCGAAACATTAAAAAAGCTGTCTAAATAACCCAACATGACGTGACAAGTGTGTAGAGAAAGTGGCCCCTCTCCCAGCTGCATTTCAGCGACAGGCAGTAACAATAAGTTTCTCTAAGCCAAGGAATCGGAAATGATCTAATTTAATGTTGCATAGGCCTACAACATTGCCAAAGAGGAGTTGGCATTCACCAAATTTAAATCCGAAATTATTCTCATGAAGAAAAATGGATTAAACGTCAACCCGACGTATAGCAATGAGACTGCATGTGCACAATTCATTGCAGTAATAGGCGACACCTTTATGGAGGTAGATTTGTGTCTTTATTATGCAATCAAAAATAATAGGTTTGAGAACAAAACTTTCCACACTGCAATCAAAAAATAGGTTTGAGAGCAAAACTTTCCACACTGCAATCAAAAAATAGATTTGAGAGCAAAACTATCGACACTGCAATCAAACATTTTTTTATTGCAAGATAAATTAATGTGATAAAAAAAATATTAATGGGAATCCAAAAGTTTTGTTTGCAAACCCAAAAGTTTTGTTTGCAAATCCAAAAGTTTTGTTTGCGAATCCAAAAGTTTTGTTGGCGAATCAAAAAGCTTTGCTTGCGAATCCTAAGTTTTGCTTGCGAATCCAAAAGCTTTGCTTGCTGTTGAGCTGAATCTCGTGGGCGGGACCTACGCCGAAAGATGTAAGACACGTCTCTATTGGCCAGTCTCGATCGGAGTGACAGCTTGGCAACATCCACAGTTAGTAACGAGAGAGGGAGTTCTATTTCATGTAGGCTACGCCGTCTAGGCTTCGCCTTATGGGCTTGTCCCGTGCGCGCGCTTGCGCGCCCTGAAAATCCCGTAGGCCTCCCTGTCAGCCGACAAGGAGACCATGGCAGAGGAGAGCAGGGCGATGTTGTTGACCGCCGCCGCGGATTGAGAGGCACAAACGAACACCCTGTCCGTCAGGCCGACAATCTGCTTCTGGAGGCGGTCGGGGGGCAGCGGCTTTTCGGATGTTGCCAAGCTGTCACTCCGATCGAGACTGGCCAATAGAGACGTGTCTTACATCTTTCGGTGTAGGTCCCGCCCACGAGATTCAGCTCAACAGCAAGCAAAGCTTTTGGATTCGCAAGCTAAACTTTAGGATTCGCAAACAAAGCTTTTTGATTCGCAAACAAAACTTTTGGATTCGCAAACAAAACTTTTGGATTTGCAAACAAAACTTTTGGGTTTGCAAACAAAACTTTTGGATTCCCATTAATATTTTTTTTATCACATTAATTTATCTTGCAATATACCATTTTTTGATTGCAGTGTCGATAGTTTTGCTCTCAAATCAATTTTTTGATTGCAGTGTGGAAAGTTTTGCTCTCAAACCTATTATTTTTGATTGCATAATAAAGACACAAATCTACCTCCATACACCTTAAAGCAAAAGACAGCTGCGGACGTCGGAAACGCCACATAGGCCTACATGTCCTTCATGATTGACGGCGACACAGCATTTTGCGCAAAGGGACACCGGTCAACATTTTAATTGTGTAATACTTTAAGCGTTTTATTTTGCTTAATGGTTTAGTTCGAAATGTTCAATTTCAGCTCATTGAAGCACTTTAAACACTGATTTTTCTTTTTATTATTTATAATTGTGCTTCAAATAAAGACACGCCTTTCTCTACACCTTATTCTTGTTTAAAAATCATGCACTTTATATGAAAGTTATGAACAGAGATATAAAGGTGACCTCATGGCGTCTGGAGCCCTGTGAAGTAGTGATAAATGTAATGCATTCTTTAGGCCACCCACCCAAAATCACCACCAGCCGTCACTGGCTACGTTATTTCATGTTAGTGGTGCTAAAATAATTCATAGATTGGAAATATGATTGTTATATTGTCAATCGTAAGGAGATTTGATTCAGGATGTATAGTTGAGCTGGCGTTGACTGTAAGGTTGATGTTCTTTAAATTCTTGTTAGATTATTAGGTGAGTGCTGCATGCAGCGCTCAACTATTGTTCTTCATAAGTTTTATTCTTTCTTTCTTTCTTTCTTTCTTTCTTTCTTTCTTTCTTTCTTTCTTTCTTTCTTTCTTTCTTTCTTTCTTTCTTTCTTTCTTTCTTTCTTTCTTTCTTTCTTTCTTTCTTATTCTCTACAAACTTTGGGACCTATCTCCTTCCTCAATTTTTCACCTAGAGACTTATTTTATACTTTCTAAGATATTCTCCTTCAAAAATATATTTTTTCAATGGGAGCAGACCCGGCGCCAAAGCAAATCTATACAGGGGGCACGTCGATTTTGTGGGAGGGCCCGCATCAATATGACAGACAGGTGTAGCCTACAAAAAACTCAATTGCAACAGTCCACAGCAGTGCAAACACATCAGCATGGCCAACAGCATTTCCTTAAGACGCACGCAGTTCGCAATTAATAGCCTACACAGTAACACATACAAACGGCCAAATAAAAACCACATTTGCATTGTGTGCGCGGCGGCACATTATGCCGCGTTTCCACTGCAGGGTGCGGAACGGATCGGATCGCAAAGGTGCGGTAGGGAGGGGGCGGTATAGCCCAGCTCAGTTCCGAGGTTGCGTTTCCACTGCCGACAGTACCCTTTGTGGTAGGCCGGATGTCGATCGCCGCGGCAGCTATGTAAACATCGTAAACAACGTCTTCCTCCCCAAGAATGCAGACGAACGTCTCCACCTCCTTGTTCGCCCAAGCAAGCGTTTTACGCGACATGTTAATTGTAAAGAATAATACCTCGAGGCTACTGTTTGTTTGTTTTTATCCCCGCGTCACCCGGAAGTTATGATTCTGTCGACCAATCAACGGAGGGGGTGTGTAGCTAGAATTTCCCGGGACCCTTTCAGGCGTCTCGTCTCGTTTTCGGTACCCCAAAGGAGGAGTCCCGAGAACGAGGCCGGAATGGGTACGGCAAAGTCCGGGTCACGCCCACTTTTGGCGGTGGAAACGTGACCCGATCCGCATCTTTGCGATCCGATCCGTTCCGCACCCTGCAGTGGAAACGCGCCATTAAATACCACAGACGCCAACAGCAATATGCCGCACCATGCAGTCGAGCAAATAAACATAAACATACAAAACATTCGCAATATTGCATCATGTGCTCTGCCAAAACATTGTCGCATAATCCAATGAAAGCACCGGTCGGGACCCATGACGTCAGCATGTGAACAGACTTTCTCTCTTTTCACCAGAATTTGTAGGAAATGAGCGACAAAAACTACCAAAACAATTAGGCTACCATAACAAAGTGATTTTCGCTTTACATAGCTTCAAGGCCTGTGTCCAAGTTGTGTTTATTTTATTTTTTTATCGGTTGGAACAAACACTGTCTGTGCTCTCAGGAGCGGCCAGGGCATGCGTGTGTGCAATAGTGTTGGCTCGTTCGTTCGCGAACCGGTTTGAATGAACGAGTCTTTAGGACGAACGAACCGAACCGGTTCGTCTCTCTCGTTCGTTCGGTCGTCTCTCTCGTTCGTTCGGTCGTTTCGTTCACCATTCGATTCACCGGAAACTCGACCGAACGAACAAACGAGTTTCCGGTAGCACTAACTCCACTGAGTCTGACTGACTCAGCTGAGAACCGTGCAATGGCGTGCATTCCATGATGCGATTCACCGTTACCGGAAACTAGGCTGAATCGCGAACGACTCCTCCACGTTCAGTTGAGTTTCCGGCGAATCGATTCACCGGAAACTCGACCGAACTGGGAGGAGTCGTTCACGAATCGTATGTTCGTTCAGCCTGGTTTCCGGTAGCGGTAAATCGCATCATAGAATGGACCCCATTGCACGGTTCTCAGCTGAGTCAGTCAGACTCAGTGGAGTTCGGTCGTCTCTCTCGTTCGTTCGGTCGTTTCGTTCACCATTCGATTCACCGGAAACTCGACCGAACGAACAAACGAGTTTCCGGTAGCACTAACTCCACTGAGTCTGACTGACTCAGCTGAGAACCGTGCAATGGCGTGCATTCCATGATGCGATTCACCGTTACCGGAAACTAGGCTGAATCGCGAACGACTCCTCCACGTTCAGTTGAGTTTCCGGCGAATCGATTCACCGGAAACTCGACCGAACTGGGAGGAGTCGTTCACGAATCGTATGTTCGTTCAGCCTGGTTTCCGGTAGCGGTAAATCGCATCATAGAATGGACCCCATTGCACGGTTCTCAGCTGAGTCAGTCAGACTCAGTGGAGTTAGTGCTACCGGAAACTCGACTGAACGAACGAACGAACTAACGATTCGCGAACGACTCCTCGTGGCGAACTGAATCACGTGAACTGGGTCACGGAAACGAATCATTAAATCCACCACTAGTGTGCAATGGGAGAGAGAACGCTTTGTGTGGAGAGAAAAAAGGAGGCACGGGAAATCGCCAAAGCCAATGCAAATCTTCGACTCATTATGTTGCGAGTCAACGTGTCAGAAGCAGGAATCGGCTGTGCGACCGACATTTACTGTGGCTTTTTAGCGGCGGCTGTTGTGCTGAAGAGATGCCAACTGCCCTTTCCTTTTACGCACACCACAGCCGCCGGGGGCAGAGGAATAAAGTCTGTGGTAAACACATCAGAGTTCGGTCTATTCGGGTCAGAGTCAGAGGTAAAAGGCAAGTCTCGGAGGAGAGGGCTAATGGCGGCTGCGTTGTTACAGCTAGCTACTTACTGTAACTGCAGGGTTTTCTCCGGATAAGTAGGCCCATTAGTTTTTAACCAGCATCTGATATCCATTTTATTTTTAAAACACCAACGCAGGCTAGGCTACAAATTTGAATTTGCCGGTTATCGCCGTCGTTCCGTGTGACGCATTCTGAATAGTTTACACATTTGTCAATCACATAGTCTCTATTTTCTACAATTTTTTTATTTAGTTTAACAATTATTTTTTGAGATTTTAAATAGTATCTGATATCATATACATCTTAGCATAAAAAAAAAAAAAAAGTAAAATACATTTTATTTTTACAAAGGCAAAGACATCAAATGGGCGGGGGCAAAGACATCAAATGGGCGGGCCCGGCCCGATCTGGCCCGCCCTTGGCGCCGGGTCTGAATGGGAGGACGTCACACACAGCCAGTGCAGTCATGAGTGCAGTACTTCAAACTGTAACTAAATCAATTTTCAACCGTTTATCTTCGTTCAAACCATTTAACAAATCTACAAACTTGCATCTTCAATAATATCGAAACGGAATTTCGACATCATTGAAACTTTCTTCAGAACCACAGTTTTAGTTTCAAACCGTCATATTCTACAGTTGGTCCCATTGAAGCCGTCTGCCCATTCTGACACTAAGGCCCAATCTCAATACTTCCCCTTACCCCTTATCTTCCCCCTTACCCTTGATGTTGCGCGTTCATGTGAGAGCTAGTGGTGTCTCAATACCCAATTTGATCAAGATTAAGGGATAAGATTGAGTGCTATGTACCCCTTATTTTTAAGATGATTTGAGAGCTCACTTGGGCCGAATCTCGATTCTTCCCATTGCCCCTTTTGCTTTGTCTTTGTCTTTGTCTTGGTTAAGACAAAGACAAAGACAAAGTAAAAGGGGCAAGGGGAAGAATCGAGATTCGGCCTACTAAGACATCGTAACTCGGTCTATTTTCAACCGTTTACCATCATTCAAACCATTAAACAAATCTACACATTTGTATCTTCAATATTATCGAAACAGAATTTCGATATCATTTAAACTTTATTCAGAATCAAAGATTTAGTTTCATACCGGTGTTGTGTCGAGATCGGTTTCCCCGTCGAGATGTGTTTCCCCTAGTCCCCGCCCCCGTCCGAAATTACCCGAAGAGCGAAGGAAGCGCGCGTACACAAAAAGCTCGCCCACGAGCTGCTGTGCTCGTACCACAGAGGCACTTTGGAGAGAGCTAAGGTTCAAAACTGACTTTCTTTAGCGAGTTTTATCTGAAGATGTTGTATTGTAGATTTCTATCAATAAAAAATATTATTTTTGTGAGAGACTTTTCATTTTGAATGTTATGGACTTTTGGAAGGAAGTGTGCTCATTCATAATACTGTCAGATACTGTTCCCCCTCTGTTCCATAGGAAAGGAGGCTCACACATCTTTGAAATTCATACTGCTGACTAATTTCCCCACAACAGATAAGTGCTGTGATTTTCAGGCTGATATCACTCAATTTGACCATTTAGAACAGGGGGAACGCATCCTGACAGCTTGGAATATTACTGTCAGATAACGTTCCCCCTCTGTTCCATAGGAAAGGAGGCTCACACATCTTTCAAATTCATACTGCTGACTTATTTCCCCACAACAGATAAGTGCTGTGATTTTCAGGCTGATATCACTAAATTTGACCATTTAGAACAGGGGGAACGCATCCTGACAGCTTGGAATATTACTGTCAGATACCGTTCCCCCTCTGTTCCATAGGAAAGGAGGCTCACACATCTTTCAAATTCATACTGCTGACTTATTTCCCCACAACAGATAAGTGCTGTGATTTTCAGGCTGATATCACTCAATTTGACCATTTAGAACAGGGGGAACGCATCCTGACAGCTTGGAATATTACTGTCAGATACCGTTCCCCCTCTGTTCCATAGGAAAGGAGGCTCACACATCTTTGAAATTCATACTGCTGACTAATTTCCACACAACAGATAAGTGCTGTGATTTTCAGGCTGATATCACTCAATTTGACCATTTAGAACAGGGGGAACGCATCCTGACAGCTTGGAATATTACTGTCAGATACTGTTCCCCCTCACACACACACACACACACACACACACACACACACACACACACACACACACACACACACACACACACACACACACACACACACACACACACACACACACACACACACACACACACACACGCGTGCGCACACACGCACATCAGCAGTGCAGGGCAATACATTTTACCTTTTACATTTTTGCATTTTTAGCAATCCTTTGCACTTTTCATTCAGTCACTTTATTCGTTTCCAACCATTTACTTTTACTTAAATGGTGTGCATGTTTACATTGTTTACTCCATTTAGAATTTTGAACTTTTGTTCAAATCCCTTCACTTGATTTAAGCCATTTAACGTTTCTTTGTCTTAATCTATGTGGCTTTATTAAAAAATATTTTCAACCTCACTTTGTACTACAGCACTCACCGCATTTATTGCAGGAAATGCATTTTCTAGTTCTTCATAAGTTTCTTACTTTCTTTCTTTCTTTCTTTCTTTCTTTCTTTCTTTCTTTCTCTCTTTCTTATTATTACAAGTTTTGGGACCTATCTCCTTCCATAAATATTCACCTAGAGAATCCATTCAAATTGTAAAATATTCAGAATAGCTTGGAGTCACGCGATTCGTTTCAGAATTTTTAAATATTATATACTTTTTAAGATATTCTACTTTTAAAATATTATCTTTTTTAACATGGGAGTCAATGGGAGGACAGCAGAGCCGTCAGATGTTTAAGACGTAACTAAATCAAATTTCAACCGTTAACCTTTGTTCGAACCATTTAACAAATCTACAAACAAAAATATCCAAACGGAATTTCGGTATCATTTAAACTTTATTCCGAATCACAGTTTTAGTTTCATACCGGCTTCGTTTTACAGTTGGTCTCATGGATTTACGTTACCAATCTGGCAGTGTTGCCAGATTGGGCGGTTTTCCCACTCTATTGAGCTACTTTAATCATGCACCGGCTCTCTATTCTCTTAAAGACACACACACACACACACACACACACACACACACACACACACACACACACACACACACACACACACACACACACACACACACACACACACACACACACAAAGTGCAGGGCAATACATTTGACGTTTCAGATTCTTCAGTTCAATTCATTTTCCATTTCTGCATTTTTAGCAATGCTTTAAGCTTTTCCTTCACCGGTAACTTTATTTGTTTCCAACCATTTACTTTTTCTTAAATGGTGTGCATGTTTACATTGTTTACTCCATTAAGACTTTTGAACTTTTGTTCAAATCCCTTCACTTGATTTAAGCCATTTAACGTTTCTTTATATCTTAATCTATGTGGCTTGATTAAAAAATATATTCATTTAGGTGTGTATTCATGTATTTGCCATTGCAGTATAGGATTTATCGGATTTCAGGCAATGTACGTGTGGGCGGGTTTTTGGTTGATTGGGTGGTTTTTAGTCTATAGTTGAGCTGGAAATTGCCAACAGAACAGCTCAGCTATTCTATATTTTATTGCAAATGTATTGAAACCTGATCAAATTAGCTATTTCTTTAACTATTCACTTTATTTGTTTCCAACCATTTTAATGGATAAAATGTTTTATAATACATTGTTCACTCCATTTAGACTCTGTTCAAATCCAATCACTTGATTTAAGCCATTTAACATATCTTTAAGTCTGAAACTATGGCTTTACTAAAACATATTTTCAACCTAATTTTGCACTACAGCACAATGCATTTTCTAGATAGGCATAGCCGAGGGTGCATCATGATGCCACCGCAGGGAACATGTGAGCCCAGACCTTAGGGTGTAGGCGGACTACAGTGCGATTGTATGCAGGAATGCGACTCCTAGTAAAGATCTTTTAATTTTTTTTTACCTTGGGGCATTTTTTCTGTTGCAATTTGCAACCATAACTACTGATCTATACATTATTAAATTAATTGACATACATCCCTACTTTCTACGAAGAGCCACAGTTTATAGGAGCTATAGTAGGGATAGATCAGACGTCGTGTCAAAGTGTGTAGTGATGGAGGAAGACGATCAGAGCCCAGATGGTGTCCCGAGCTCCCTGAGGTAACAAGCTTCATCCTATAAAATAATTGTATTAATTTAAAAATTGTTAAATTTCCCTTGTCAGGGTTTAATATAGGTGAACGTGACCATAACCACTGTACGATTCATCAATTCATGGGAGATGGGCTGCTGCATTGGTAATTGCGTAACAGGGAGACTGCCCCGCCAAAGTAGATGGTGGGGTGACAAGACCCCCTCCTCACTTCCGGCCCCTTCAAATATCCCTGTCTGCCTGCAGCATCGTGGATCCGGATAGTTTGTCTGAGCAGTCTGATTTACGTCCCAACTCAACCCATATGCGTTGGTAAAACACAGCAGCTTGCACTCCTAGACACTCTTGTGGCTAACCAGGGCAGTAAGTGTGTCTTTTTTTTTTTTGCAATGATATAAAGAAAAGAATAACCCACTTAAACAAATGCATAGCAAATGAGGAATGTACCATGGATAGATAGACTCGTTTTCTGAACCCACTATCACTATTTGCAAGGCAGATGGTATCAAGTGTCCCTTTGCTGAAAATAGATAAGCAATAGATGGATGTGAGGAAGCAGCAAAATAGAGGGAAGGTTTCAGATGACGAGAGGCTAAGACCAATGACCAAGTGTCAGCAGTGCTTTCAGATATAAAGAGGGCTGCCAGGTTTCGTCCTTATAAATACGAGAAAAAATCATTTTAGTGGGATTCTGTGCCAATGAGGTAACAATTGAAATATCAGAAATGGAGACTGACAGCTGAAATGGCAATAACTAATAATCTAATCCCGGGCCATGGTACAGTCCAAGGGGAACTGGAGTTCTTTTATGTGTTTGACAGGTGAGGCATCGTTTTTAGATCCCCTTTTTATGGAAATGTCAATGAATAAATTATCACTATATCAATGTCAGGCCACCAGGCTGGAACAGTTTCAATATAAGAGTAACAAAAATAATAGATATATTATTGTGTGTATATATATATATATATATATATATATATATATATATATATATATATATATATATATATATATATATATATATATCTGTATCAATTGTGATAAAGAAAAAAAATTATTGTTGTTATCTGTGTCATCTCAAATGTGGACTAGATCCTCAAGTCTATCTTCACAACATATTTGATTCTACTTTACCCATTATAATATAATATGAATATGATAAAATGATTATATTATTAATCTATTGTATTGTAGGCCTAAGTCTCTTGTCAATGATGTATGTTTTTTGTTCCACATCATTCAATCCACTGAGCAGAGCCCTTCGATGATGAAGATACTGTTGTGTTCTCTTCCCTCCAGCTCACTTGCTGTCGTACATAAATCAGAAGCGCTGTGTTTCGCGGAGCACGGTGTCGCTCGCAGATGATGGAGCGCTGGCGCTCGGAGCAGCTGTCGGCCCGCATCACGTGGACTTTGGCGCGGTGAAAGGGAAAAGGTTGAGGGTTTGTTGTCAGAGGCAGCCAAGCAGGTGTTCAAACAAATGGCACCCGCGTGCTTTCATTAAGTCGGGTGTCTCCCTGGGGCTCGCCGGAAGTGGCTGCCGGAGGTGCTACGTCGTTGGGAAAAAGACATCCGTTGTGTGTCAGGCAGAAGCCAGCACACCGTGTTCTGACACGAGGTGTGGTACGCTAAACATCTTGTTGCTTTGTTGAAGGTATTCGTGATGATGATTTTTTTGGGCATTTGTGACTTGTGATTTGTCTGTCTTATTTTCTTGTTAGGATACGTTTATTTTTATAACCGTTTTTTTAACGCCAATTTATTCGGAAACCATGATATAAGACTGTAACATATGTTTCATGCAATTGTTCACACAGCGAATAAAAGTAATTTCAAGAGTTTAGTTTAAGCCTGAACTGTTAATTCTCCACATAATTCGTGCCACAATACTCAAACAATATCCCACTGCGCAATGTGTCTTTAGAGTGACGTCTTTTACATGTCATTATTGGTCGTCAAAAATTCGGTCCACTGAAGGGGTTGTTTTGTAACGCCAGGTGATGTCTTTGTTTCAACGTCTACCGAACGTCTAATGTTGACGTCCGTGGGACCTCTGTGTAAGGGCTACTTATAGTCCAAATGTGGTTGTTTGTGGACGTCTTTTCAACATCAAATTTAGACAAATTTTAGACGTATTTTTTATACTATTTCTATAATTAATTTATTTCATTTATATGTTTATGGTTGTTGCCGTTGGAAAATGAGAAACAGCGATTCTTTTTTAAATGGAGCGTCAGAGAAATTAAATGGACCCGAAGTGCACTGACGATTGCAGTTGTCCAATTGAGGAGCATAGTCAAACTAATCCGTGCATGTACTGACTGGCTCACTTTGAAAAACGCCCTTGATAGAGAGCTGTCCTCGGCTGGTTCATTTGAGATCAGTGGCTCTTGCACGCCCTCTTCCTTGCTCTTGCACGCTCTCACACTCTCTCAAGCATATCGACCGGGAAATAGGTTAAGTTAGGTTAGCCTTTGTTGTCCCTTTTTGGGGGAAATTCTGTCTCTGCTTTTGACCCATCCGAGGGCCGGTGATCAGACGCATATCGGCACACCCGGAGCAGTGGGCAGCCGCAGTATGCCCGGGGAGCGTCAGGTGCCTTGCTCGAGGGCCCCTCATCCGTGGATGAAGATGCATTTACATTTTTTGTGTACGGGATGGGATTCGAACCACCCAACGTTGTGGATGCCCACCACAACGGCAAGCATGGCGTTAGTATTAAGGTGGATAGGCTACCATGAAATTATTTATTGAACCTTTCTCACAAACTGCATTTCCAAATAAATAAACAGATAAATGCAAAAATAAATATATGCATAAAAAAATAACTTGATTACTTAAAATAAATAAAAAAACATAATATAAAAATATTACATCATGTAGAAGGCTATACATTTCCTGCAACTGTCATAGGCGTCCAAATGACGTCCAAAAAATGTACCCAGTTAAAAGGTGAAATGCTACAGCTACAGGACAACTTATGGTACAGAAAACATCTGGGAACGTTAAGAAGTAGAAAAAGACGTCTAAAATAAGTCTAAATTTGACGTCGAAAAGACGTCACTCCTATGTCCCATGGACGTCAACTAGACATTCGGTAGAAGTCAAAATAAAGACATCGCCTGGCGTTACAAAAAAAAACAGTGGACAAAAATTTGACGTCCAATAATGACAGAGAAAAGACATCAATCCGACGTCACATTGCGCGGTGGAATCATGGATACATTTCCTGCACCTGTCATAGGCGCCCAAATGACGTCCAGGAAATGTACCCAGTTCAAAGGTGAAATGTTGAACGTCAATATGACGTCCAATTGGGTCATGGTTTGACATCCAAATAGTGGACCTAGTTTGGATGTCAAATAGATGTGCAGAATCTATATCTGGTCCGTCGGTCAGGGACGTCTATCCGAAGTCCAATGTTTAGTGGGATTGGAGTTGTTCTAGGTAATTGTGGTGACCTTGTATGTATGTGTTTTGTCTAGAGACACATTTATGAGCGGTTCACGGCAGTGTGGCTAGTAGAGACACATTATTTTCAGCGGTTCACGGCAGTGTCTGAGAGAAGGTTTGCTTCTCGGAAACCTATAATTATACAAAACGGTGTGTTTGGATGTGAGAGCACCGTTTTTTTTATGCCTGCACCCAACAGTGGGTCAAACCTCTCGGATAACTGTGAGCGGAATGCAGGGGCCTTTGGGAGGCCGAGCCCCCCTGATTGTCATTTGAGACCCCTGAAAGCCTTAACAGCAACATTTTGGGGGCAATGCAAAGAAATCTGCATTTGAGTACTTCTCCGAGATCAGTGCACTCTTAATGCAGTTTAGAACACAAACTGAGTACCATGTACCGGTTTGTTTGTGACATACAGTATACTGTATCCTCACATGAACAGGAGCTAGGCTACTGTGGCTCTGCATGTCAATGGAAGTAGCTAATGCAAAGCAAATTCCAGAGCAAACTCCCCTATTCAACGCACAATAAGGAATTTTGAATCAAACAACTGAATCAATCGTTAATCTCGAGATATCTCGGCGGATCTCTTTAAACTAGATTACATTCATGGGAGATTAATTGTACATTTAGTATAGCTACATGACAGCTACTTGAGGACTCTGTCTCCATCGTTTAAGAGTCAAGGTTTAAGCATCTTTATTATAGTAGCTCACATCATTGTAATCCCATGCAAATCACAATAGGTTAAAGAGCAAATAAAGGGGACCATAATATTGAGGTAAAAAACCTGGTTTTATGCGTGTCAGAGATCCAGGTTGCAATGTATTCCCACACCGATGAGTTGATGTTATATCTTTTTTATATATATAGTGTCTTTCTTTCTTCCATTCTATATTCTGTCATTGCTTTATTCTTACCTGCTTTTGAGGAAGTTTTACTTTTACATGTTTTTTTAAAACCAAACTTTATTCATAGCAGTACCAAGTTCCAAGCGCCTTGTGAACTACCCTCCACAAAGAAATGTTCACCGGACCCTGTCTTCTGATGTTCAAGTATCAAGTATACAAGAAAGCTTTTCTGATACCACTGGAGGACAGTTGCTTTGGTGGCCATTAGAGACGCACTGTAGGAAGGGGGGGTTCTAAAGGCTGGCAGTCTTGAGCCAGGGGTTAGTCCTGGTATTAAGGTCGGACACAAAGTCAGACTCAAGCCCAAAGCACAAAGCACAAATAGCGCAGCAAATCTTAGTAATTTTTTGCTCACTTCGTGCACCCATTGAAAAACTTGAAAACTTGATTCAGGTTTGAGACACAATGAAATATTATTGCAGCACTTTTAGCTTATCTAAGGCCTAGATCATAGAAATGCATTGGCCTTTCGACCAAACGTCAACATTGGCCTAATATACACCACAAGGGGCGGGTGTGTTTTTTCTAGATTTAATGCGCTATAAGATTTACATTTCTTAACTAAGTGTTTACAAAAATTATATAATAATAATATATAGTATGATTAATTATAAATGTTGACTCATCACGGCAATGGGTTGAGGCATTCAATGTGGCGTATATGTCTACGGCCTAGATAGCATTGAAAGTACACAACAGGAAGGCCACTCCCACTATCTTAAATATTATCTCTTAATATCTCTTTCTTGAAAGTACATTATGCAAAATAAAAGTGTTTGAAATGTGAAAAACCTATAGTCATGTATAGAATAACTTCAAGTTGGCAGGTATCTGTCATAAAATGCTCAGACTCTGCAGCAGCGTAGTCATATCTTTTTTTTTAGCAAGGCTTGCTTTTTGAAAGGTGGTCTTATTGGATAAAAAAACTGATCAATATTTGTTATTTCTATAGAGAAATATGATCGAGTATGTTATATGATCCTAAATATATTTTTATTTAAAGTAGTTATTGCTCACATGTCTCTTTGATCATGAATAATTCCATTCAATCTAAGTTTTAGGAAAGTGTTGCATCAATTTGCTAGATTTTTTTTGCCAAAGTTTTACAGGACCCCCACTGCTTAGTGCCCCCTAGTTTGGGGCACTAAATATCAATAAAGCACATATACAGCGAAGAAGGGTTCAACAAAAAATAAAAGAACAATCAGTAACAGCCTCTTGAACATTCATCTATTTTGTGAAAATCGAACACACATGGGTATCCACCTGTGTCAATATTACTTTGTATTTGTCCATTGTTCTAGATGTGTGAAAAGGAGGGATTTGTCCGTACAGAAACTGTATTGATGAAAAGCAATACAGAGAGCAGTTGCTACTGGGGGAGGTTTAAAGGCGATTAAATAGGATAATCTGAGATAAAATATTTTATTTTTCGGTCAGCTTTCGCTGGAGACTCCGGTGATGCAAAGACTTCTCAGACTGCTGTCAAGTCTTTGTTTTCTGATCTCTGCATTTACTACACACGTTGTAAACAACAGCTTTCCACTAGCATTGTGCGACCATCCTGATCTCCGGAGTTCTCCATTCTTAACCTCTCAGAGCAGTGAGGCCTCAAGCCTGTTAAAAGCCTCTTTCAAAAATGCAGAAAGGATACGTCGAATCAGGGCTTGGAGGAGGGAGTTTCAGTTTGTTAAAAACAAGAAACACTGCAGTCTGCCCATTCTAAAATTTAAGAAATTGATGCCAACCATAGGAAGTTTAACATTAATATGCATGGAAAGCTTCCCTAGGAGGAAATATTTTTTGCTTGGAGAAGGGAGAAATGTTTGGCTAGAAGTTCCAAAAATTGGTATACTATCCATGTCAAACTGATGATTGTGCTTGTTAATTACAATTATATTCATTAATAGTTATTAATTATTAGTATTTTTACTTGTTAAATAAAAAACATGAATATGCATGCTTGTAATTCACAAACCATAAGTATAGTTGCTTGTCATGTACAAGCCACAAGTCTGTATGCTTCAAATATATACATACCACTGATCCACTTTGCATCCGGATCATGGACCTGAAAGTGTCTGTTGAAAAGGTCATCAAGGGTCAGCTGGGAGCCAACTGATTTGGAACCATCATCTGAAATCAGAAAACAAAACTTTCATCATGGAAACCTAACTTCAGTTTAGCGCATGAAAGCATTCTTTCTCAGCTGCGATAAATAATAAGCAATCCATTTTTCCAAATAAGGCTTCAATGTCCTCGATAGCTCTCCCCTAGCCGATATCAGGCTCCCTCAGTCTGCTGGTTGTTGGGTAGCGGGCGTGCGGTTTGGGTCGTGGCGCCAGCGGCTGTACCTCTGTTTCCTCTGCTTCTAGTCGCGATATCACTCCCCATACTGCTGGGGGACGAGGCACCGAATGCCCCGACATCCATTTGGGTTGGGGGGTCGGACATTTTCCTTTAGTTGCATGGAGGCCATTGATGCAGCCTGACGCTAGCAGATGGTGGCTGCTTGGCCAGAGAGCTTCCCTCACAGGGCCTGTCATGCTGGAGGTGGTGACGGTGGTAGGTGAGGTTGCGAACACACGGTGACCCCGGCCGTGTTAACTGACCCCAGCCGTGTTAAGGTCCACTGCCAACCCCCCCAGCTCCTGATCAGAAGTGGCCAAACACATGTCCCTGGCTCACCACCTAGTCTATGGTCTCGGCCCTTCATCTGTGCTTGGAACGGAGGGGCCTACTTATTGTTTGTGATACTTGAATAGCGGTTAAACACTGAACCACTCAGGAATTCCCCTTCATGTCACATTTTTCAGATGAAAGATGTTTATTGTCGTAGCTGTAGTAGTTGTACTGAAATTCAAGTTAATTCTAAAATGGATTTCTTTATGAAATGATTTTTTTTTTTTATCGAGTTGGATAGGTAGTAGCTAATAAGACATGTAATTCAGGGGAGAGCAAGAATGATGAACAAAGGTATGGTGGTTACTGGTATATTCCCATTGGTCACAAGGTAATTGCATACTTCCATAAGATGATAGGTGTGCGTGTGTGTGCACTCATGAATGCGTGTGTTTATGTGTCTGTGTGTGTGTGTGTGTGTGTGTGTGTGTGTGTGTGTGTGTGTGTGTGTGTGTGTGTGTGTGTGTGTGTGTGTGTGTGTGTGTGTGTGTGTGTGTGTGTGTGTTTGAATATGAATACCTATCCCAAGTATGGTTACACCAACACATCTCACCTGGGACCAATAAAGTATTATTTTATCTTATCTTACAAATAAAATAAAAAACAACTTTTTCAAATCTGGGGACAAAAAGACAGCCCCCACATACGGCGTGTTCTGGCTCTGTGTCTAACGCTGTATTGGCTGTGTTTAACAGAGGCTAATGCCAGATCTGTTTTTATTGCAGCACGCCAGATCTTACCTTTGGATAGGAGAACAATGGAGAGCCCAATGACAGACAACACCAGCACAATCACAAGGAGGGAGATGCCAATCCCCTTCCAGTTCCTATCCAGTCCAAGGTCTATGTCCTACAGAGGGAGCCAGGGGGGGAGGGAAGGAGAGAGAGAGCAAGGTAAAGAGTGACAAAGAGAGAGAGGGGAGAGAGAGGGAGGAGGGGAGAGAGGGTGAGGGAGACAGAGGAGAAAGAGGGAGAGAGGGAGGGGGAGAGAGAGGTAGATTGGGGACAGAGAGAGCAAGGGAGAGGTAGAGAGAAATTTAAGGGGAGAGAGTCAAAGTGGGGGAGAGACAGAGGGAAGTCAAGACAGGGGGAGAGAGAGTGGGATGGGAGAAAGAGAGAGCGAGACAGGAGAAGGAGAAACATGAGAAACAGAGAGAGTAAGATTTACGTTAGTCGATGAAAAATGTGCTCTGAAAAATAAGGACCAATAGAAGAAGAGTGGGCAGACAAAAAAAGTGGAGCTGAGGGGGGCTCGGATAGCATGTGGTTGAGGAGGAGAGCAGAGGACATCTGTGTGGAGGCAGGTAAGAGAGGTGGAAAGATTTAGGGATTTATTGGCAGATGGATTATCGGTACCCTGCTTGCTTCTCCACTCCAGCGGCAAAAATCCAGGACCCCGTCCCTCCTCTCTCATACATAAACATGCATAGACAGACAAACACACAGACACACTGTCAGACCTACAGGATTGTAAAAGTCTAAACTGGGTGTCTGAGCTCCATGAAGGCCTTTCACAGATGATGAGGAGATGGCAGGAAGTGAGGCTTTGTGGGCTGGCTGAGCGCTTGACCTCTCTCTCCTCTGACCTTCGTAACTATGTCTCCCGGACAAACTCACAAGGGCTTTCACTCCTCAAAAGACTCTATTTTGAGTTGTGTTTGTGAAGTGTTTGCGGGGTAACAGATTCTACCGACCTGATGGGTGGTTCAAAGGGATTGGGGAACATTTCTATTTGTAAAGATTGCGATGACTCCAGCGCTGAACGTGAGCACTTTGCTGAACAGCGAGGTGGACGGTATTGTGTGGCTGTGATACTTGGAGGTCCGAGGGCTTTAATGTACCATGGCTAAAGGTGTTTGCCTCGTGGATGGCGGCTCTGAACCGAGCCGTGAAGGTTGGCAGGAGGACTGATGAAGTGGGCGCCTACATGTATTTTTTACACAACTTGAAGCTCCACCTGATAGAACCGACATAACCCACACAAAAGCATATCATCGTGTTAAGGCTGCGGTTCGTCTTATCCAATTGATACTCCGTAAAAGAAGCATGGCAGACCCCAAACCCTCCCCCGATACATGGTTCCTTTCATACATAGAGACGGTTACATGCTGCCATTCCGACCTGCTGCCAGTCAGACATGCCCCCATTCCGACATGCCCCTATTCAGACACCTTTTAGTACCGCCAGTGGCGCCAACTTCAATAATAATGAATTATTTCATTATTATTTATGTGTAATTTATTTGATTGATTTCAAATTTTGGTTTTGATGATGTATGAAATAACCCATTCCATCAATTTACGACTGCATTTTGAAAGTGTGTTACGAGTGGCGGGGCATGCACTTATTTAACATGAGACTGGAGAAGGGCCTTATGTTTTGGGCCAAAGATCCACAGCGAATGAGGGTCGACGACTATCACCAATGAAGAATGTCATTGGTGATAGTAATCACATAAATTAATTGAATTACAATGATAATATAATGACATTTATATTAATGATCTCATGTCGGAACGGCAGGACATCCGCTCCGACACTGGAAACAGAAATTGTCGGAGTGGTGGGACGTTTGAAAACAATGTAAGTGCCGCCACTCCGATAATTAGATGCCAATGTCGGAGCGGGGGCATGTCGGAATGGAAGGCGGTCCCCCATAGAGACAAAGAAACGTTTAACAATTCATCGGTTTTAATTCACAATGTCACAAGCGAGCCGAATTCCTCCCGCTTACGTGGGGAGCGTTTTGCTTTCCAAGCCTTTTTAATTGGAACTGAGACATAAAGACCAATATCCTTGGGCGGCCGCTAGCCTCCTCTGCTCCACACCCCCCACCCTTGGTTCCCAAACACTTCTCTCTCATCTGCTTGTCCCTCTGGCACCTAGTTATTGCAATTTCTGAACTGTCATAAGAGAGAGAGAGAGAGAGAGAGAGAGAGAGAGAGAGAGAGAGAGAGAGAGAGAGAGAGAGAGAGAGAGAGAGAGAGAGAGAGAGAGAGAAATAGAGAATGAGGGAGAGACTAAAATGACAGAGGGAGAAGTTATTCAGCAGAGAAATGGGCTCCTCCAGTGTAAAACCCACATCATTTCATGGGTGTTGTTTGTTGTTGCCTCTCTGTTGTTTCCTATAGCCTCATTAACCAGCAGCCCCCCTATTACGCCACACATCCATCCGCCATTTTGGAACTCCCCCATGGGCCGTTCTTCATCACACACCCACCCCAGCACTCCTCCTAGTTGTCTGCTTGGTTCTCTGTTTGATAGTTGGAAACAGGCATGTATTCATCGACCGCTTTCTGCATCAGTTTGGCAAATGCCTATTGATTATTACATATATATATTATTATTTTTTACAGGTTAAGATAGGATTCAGAACAAAAGCAAAAACAACATTCTGTCCTTTATTCTTGTAAGTTTATTCAAGTGAATATTTATTCATAAAGAACATCTTGGAGAAAAATCCCTTGTACACAGTCTAAACAAACTAGGCAGATCAATCAATGCACAAACTTGTAAAGGCCCTTTAAAACACAGTAAACAACACAGAACTGTCAAGGCGGGGACATGTTACAGTTTCACTGTTTACAAATAAACGATTTCATATATTTAATTAAGAATAAAATGTCATACTTAGTGACCACATACTATAATTGCAGAAGAAAATAGGTCATACTATTCAATTGGCGGTGGTTTATGTAATTGACAATGTGTCAGCCAGAAAATGAAAGGCAGGATGGAATGAATTTCAGATGGGTCAGGATTTCCAGAAACTATTTTAATGACTTGAATGGGTGAATTAAATGTTGAAAATATGGAGTGGGTGATTCTATGTGGATAAATGTTGACTTGCCAAATATTGTACACTGTCTAAATTTCCCCGTGAAACTCTCTCTGAAACTCTTTGTTAAGGACGAACAGAGATCGCCGCAGTCTGCCCAATAGAAAATAGAAGGGCGGCGCCCAAGAACTTGGTAGCAATCTACAGAGCAATCAAAACAGCTTCATACAAAGTAGACTGAATGTAAAACGAGGAAGATATGTTTTGGCTTTACTTCCAACTGGTTTTTGGTAAGAGCAATGAGAGCGAGAGTGACTCTTAGTCCTTTTATCTGATTGGCTGGAGTTGTTTGTAAAACGTAAGTGCTGTGCTCATGTATGGGAATCAAACACTGGCCAGCCCGGCCATTGCGTAACAGGAACTTGAATATCCGGACGGTCTCATAGGACTAACTCTCCTCCTTCCCACTCTCATCAATACTACTCGTCCCCTCGAGGGTATAGTGAAGGAGCAATAGGAAGGAGGTGTATAGGAAAATCCCCCACTGTTTCTCCACACATGATAATACCACGCTGCACTGTAATCTTATGTTTTGACGCAGCTCGCGGCCGTATGCCCCAAACCACATTAATAAATGTCACCAGGCATCGCATAAGCACCCTCACCCCCACCCCCTCCTTCATACACACACCAGAGAAAAGGGTTTATTTGAATACCAATGTAAGGAGGTTACTAGATTTATTTTCTGTGGGTTATCAGGATGAGAAGGGGAGATGCGTATGACTCTGTGGTTATCATATGTGTACAGAAATAAGGCTGAGGCGTGTTCTTCTTAGACAGCTGCTGTTCTTAGTTGTATTTCATATTATTATGTTGTAGGCTTCAGTGCGTTATTGTACATTGCTTTGTTCTATGTGTTCCTGTTTTCACGATTCATGCTTGACAACTGAGCAGGGTATCTCTCTTAAAATCTCAAATTAAACATGACTGAAATGTAATATGACTAAAACAACAAAGTTTCTAGCAGCGTAATGTGTATTCTATATTTACACAACATTTTTAGAGCCACAGTTATACCCTACCGCTGTCCAAGGCCTTGGGGTAAGGCTAGCCAATCAGATCACTGGGAGGGCTGTAGATAAATGTTGTTAGATATATAAGAAATAGTCAACCACCTGTATGCCTCCAGCCTTGTGTTTTCAGGGCTGTAGATAAATGTTGTTAGATGTATAAGAAATAGTCAACCGCCTGTATGCCTCCAGCCTTGTGTTTCAATCTGGTTCTGTGACTCAAAAACTCCTTCTTGATTTGGTTTTGGATCATTCCGAGGCTGAATGCCGCCGTGCATTAGCGTAGTGCTGGCCTGTGATTTATTGCAGCAGCCTTCACTGGCTTGAGGGATATGTGTATTGATGTAAGCTTAACACGTTCCTCCCGACCTAATCTCCCGGAGTCTTGGATATGGCGAGTGTTTCCTAGTCCCCCCACTGATATTAAACCACGCTAATCTGCCCAATGGTGGCAATGGAAACGCGTACATTCCTATTCAGCACAGTTCAGTTTCCTGTGTTAATATCCAAGCTCCCATGTTTTTTCCCCTTTAGATCCTGGTTTTTGTAATCGTATGAGGGCCCGATGTATCATGGAAGGCGATTTAAATTTTGGCACAGGGTGATATTGTGGCACGCATATTCCTTGGGCTTGAGGATGATATCTCAGGCAGCTCCGAGAGGTAACCTCCACTTGACATGGGTCAGGGGCGCGCGAGGGCAGAGGAGGAGAAGGAGGGGGATGATGTGCTTCAGTGGCAGGGCACTGATTATTGGGAAGAGAGCGAAGTGGAAGATGTCCTTTGGTTGCATAAAGAGCCATTCAAGGTCTGTCTGGGGACATGGGCAGATATAGCGTACCTTGGAGGAGGCTACGCCACAGACTAGCGTTGTTATTAATATTAGACAACGCACGCAGAGGCACGCTCATTTGGATAGAGTTACAGAGTTGGTGAACCTTGAGAATGTTAGGCCGTTTGTTGCCTTCTGGGCTCTAAAGTGCATACTACATACAAAGGGAGGATTTGGGTTCAGTTAGGTGTTTCAATGAGAATATCCGGCTTCATTTGGAAGGGATCCAGTCCCCACCTTTCAAACAATGAGGAGTGAGATTCAAGGTGGGAGGGAAACAAGTTCCCTTTGCCGCAGACTTTTCAGAAATAATCACAGGAAGAAAAATATAAAACGAGGCAAGAAAATGTTTTCGTAGAAGACTGTAAGCAATTGTACTCTAACCCTAACCCTAATTTTGCCATAACGCACACAGATTTTACACAACATCCAATATAACATGGTGCTTGCTTTGACCCCAATTTATCATTTGAAACATTTCCCCAAAGTAAATCAACAACATTCATGGAGCACAATGTTATGAATGATAGTTTAAAGTTGTAATCTCTACAGTTTAGTGGATTTTGAAAGGAGTAAACAGAAATAGCAGTATAAAACAGCTGAGCATAATGTATTTTTTAATGAGGTTTAAGATTCGAGATTATGATGATCCACACTTATTTAAGTTGTGTCGCACTCCCATGAATAACATTGTTCTGGGTGAATGTTGTTGATCCTGCATCGACAAAATAAATATGCAGATTGATGTCATTCACGCAAAACAATGTGAAATATTTATATTCTCACTATATGCAATCTGGGGTAAAAGGCTGTCATTTAGGAACCCCAACGACGACGCTATGGCAAAGGTTAAATGTACCTGGATATAAACAACTCTCTCAATGAAGAGTCACGGTGGAATAACCTTCCCGTAATTAAAGCATGTACCAAAAAACATTTACCCGAGAAACATGCAAACAGACTCCCCTGTCTCTCTCAGACATCAACATTGTCTTTCATAGTCGACCAGCTTGTTACAGCAATGATCAGAGAGAGGGACTGTACAGCCATTACCGTTCATGATGCCGACATAGCTCATGAAGAAAATCAGACAAATGTTGAGAGGAGTTCCCCCAACCATACCCTGCATCCATCCTTTTAACTTGGGGAGGAACTAACTTTTCCAGCAAGGGACCCTTTTCACAAGCCTCACTGTTCAAAGGCAGCGGGTCTCTGGTAATGAGGCGTGGAGGGGGGAGGCAGTGAGGCGGCGGCGGGCCATGGGACCCACCAAGATAAAAGAGGGAGGTGGGGGGCTGGACGGGGTGGCTGTGAGGTGGCTCTGTAAGGGCCGTTGATTCTGCCTGGTTCCTGCTGGTTCTGACGGGGTTCAGGGCCATTATTCTAGAGGACAAAGGGATCTTATGAATATGGGGGGCAGTAGAACAACATAGGCTGTTCCTCAGTGATTCGGGTGAACTGTATTGGGGTGTGTGTGGGTGACTGTGAATGTGTGTGTGTGTGTGTGTGTCTGTGTTTGTGTGTGTGTTACGTCTGGGGTTTATGCATGCTGTATGTTTGTAGGCATGTCTTGTTTGGTTCTGTTTTGTGGTGTTTTTGTCTCCCTCCTGTCACTTTTCTCAGATCCACCCCTGGTTGCAGTCACCATCATTCACCCCACTTGTTCCTGATCAGCAATCAAGCTTCCCTTCACCTGATATATAGTGACTGAGGACAGGAGGATACCCTGGGGTCTACATCTAGCATCACGTTGGTTTACCTGTTGTTTCAACCCTAGATTAGAGTGTGCACCAACCAATGTATTTATGGGTGCTTAGCACCTGTCAAGGGGGGGTGGGTTATTATTTCCTTTTGTTTACTTTGGTGCCACTGTTAGTCCTCCTTGACCCCTGTGTTGCTTGTTTTTTATGTGCAAATAAATATTATTTTTTGATACCTGGTTTCACGGTTTGGTGTCACTGCACCCTCACCCTACGTCTTGCCTTATGTTGCGCCCTACTAATGAGTCACCACCAGGGGGCGTAAAAATAAATGGGGGCTCGTCCGGGATCTCGATCCAGTTAAGCAGCAGCCTTATGAGTGTTGGTGTAAAATATGGCTGCTTTTGCTATTGAGGAGTTTCTTGGTGATCCTTCGGTTGAGCGTCTTGACCATTGTAGGAAAGATGATCTATTTACCATTGCGGCACATTTTGGTGCTTTTCCAAAAGCATGGTGAAGGCTGAGCTGAAAGAAGCTGTTGTGCGTATGTTAGTGGACAAGAATGTGCTCATTACGGGTGATGGTGCATCTGTTGTTTCTCACCCTTTGCCTCATTCTTACCCAGGGAAAGACTTGAGGTTGAAGAGGTTGTAGAGGGTTAGTCAGTTATAGTAGGGGCCTCCGAGATAGAGTTTAAGCCTCCTCGTACAGTGCCCAAATTTACTCCACTCTACCCTGGTAGAAGTAGTGAGGATGTCCGCCTTAGGCTACGTCTAGCACGGTTGCAGTTCGAGGCACAGGAGAAGGAGAGAGATGCTGAATACAGTCATCGGTTGGCTGTTCGGAGAATGTAGCTGGAAATGGAGGCTTGAGATCTCCAAACGCCGGATGGTGAATGAGGTTAAAATAAAGCAACTAGAACTAGAGGCTGCTGCTAAAGCTTTGAGTCCTGCTCAACCTTCTCCCATGCCTGTGAGAGGTTTTGAGTTGAGCAGGAATGTAGCTCTAGTACCTCAGTTTCGTGTGGCGGAGGTAGACTCTTATTCGAATTGCTACCTCTCTGGAATGGGCTATATTGCTCCAATGTAAGTTGACTGGGAAAGCCCAGGATATTTTATCCTCTCTCTCTCTAGAAGACAGTTTTCTTATGAGGCTATCAAGACAGCTGTGCTTCGAGCCTACGAGCTAGTGCCAGAGGCCTATAGACAGAAGGTGAGAGCTCAAAAAAAGTTGCCTGGAAAAACTTTTGTGGAATTCGCCCGTGAGAAAGAGACTTTGTTTAAGCGTTGGTGTAAAGCGAGTAACGTGTTGGATTTTAATTCTCTGTCTGAGTTGATGTTACTCGAAGAGTTCAAGAATAGCCAATCTGACTGCTTAGTAACATATCTCAATGAGCAAAAAGTTGCGACGTTGGCACAGGCTGCGGTGCTCGCTGACGAGTTTGTTTTAACCCATAAGCAAACGTTTGGTACTCTCCGAAATGATAGTCGAATTGTTTCTTCCCTTTGCTCAGACTCCACCTAAAACGCAGGCTAGTCCGCCCCGCCCGTTAGCTCCATGCTACAATGAGGAACGGGAGTGTTACTATTTTCATCAGATGGGGCACATTAAGAATGACAGTTTTATGTTAAAACGCAAGCAGTCACAGCCGGCTCTAGTGTGTTGGTGCAAGGCATTGAGATGGGTTTTGTGTCTATGCCTCTCCATCAGACACACTTAAACTGCGGTTTAGCAAAGGGAGTGTTCAAAGTGGGCATGCGCCCATCATTACCAGTGAGAGGTGTCACTCTTCTGTTGGCGAATGACATTGCTGGTGGCAGAGTTATGCCAGTTTTAGAGGTTTTGGAACACCCTGAGGTTTTGCAGCCTAATGTATTGGCTCAGAAGTTTCCTGAAGTGTTTTCAGTTTGTGCAGTCACCCGTGCTCAAGCACGTAGTTTGGGGGAGGTAGTTGTTCTGTCAGAGACTATGTTCGTGACAGAGTTGTCTGATACGCCTGCTTTCCCACTTGTCTCCACTCAGCCTACTGATGAGATGAGTGACCAAGTAAAGCTTCAGCAGGATAAGCTTACCTCTGAGACAACATCTAAGTTGCCTATGACTCGTAGTAATCTTATCATGGCTCAGAAGGAAGATGCTAGTCTAGCCCGATGTTTTGCCTCTGCTCTTGCTCCAGAGATGGTTAGAAACAAGGAAGTGTCATATTTTGTTGATAATGATGTCCTGATGCGCAGGTGGAAATCTCGGTTGGATTTCGAGAATGAATGGAGTTATGTGGTTCAGGTTGTCGTGCCTACATCATATCGACAGTCTGTTTCATCTCTGGCTCATGATCATCTCTGATCTGGACATTTAGGGATCACAAAAACCTATGACCGAGTTTTGAAGCACTTCTCCTGTCCCGGGTTAAAGAGAGATGTATCCAGGTTCCGTCGCACCTGTCATGTATGCAAAGTTACAGGGAAGCCTTATCAGGTTATTAAACCTGCCCCACTTCACCCGAATCCGGCTATGGGGGAGCTGTTTGAGCACGTGCTGGTAGATTGTGTTGGTCCCCTGCCGAAAACAAAGTCTGGTAACCAGTTCCTGTTGACGATTATGTGTGTAGCTACACGGTACCCTGAGGCTATTCCTCTTAGGAAGATAACATCTCAGTCTGTAGTAAAAGCCCTGATCAAGTTTTTCTCTACATTTGGACTGCCTAAGATAGTACAAACCGATCAAGGTACTAACTTCCTCTCAGGTATATTCGAACAGGTGTTAAAATCGTCCATTTCTCACAGAATCTCAAGTGCTTGAAACCTTGAAAGGTGGCATCAGACCTTCAAGTCTGATGTGCGCAAGTACTGTCTGGAGAGCGGTAGAGACTGGGATGAAGATGTTCCCCTAGCTCTATTCGCAGTCCGAGAAACAGTTCCAGAGTCACTTGGTTTTAGCCCATTGAGAGGCCTGTTGAGGGTGTTAAAGGAGCAGCTTATGGAAGAGTCTCCACACACACCAAACATGCCAAACGAAATGTGTTGTCCTCTGTGAGCAGGTTTAAAGAGCGGCTGCATGAGGCTTGCAGTGTCGCTAAGGAGAGTCTCTCTGCTGCTCAGAGCTCTATGAAACGGCAGTTTGATAGAAAGGCACTTCAACGTTCTTTCCAGTCTGATGACATGGTTTTAGTTTTACTCCCCATGCCTGGCTCTTCTATGTGTGCTCGTTTTTTCTGACCTTATTCTATTGAGAGGAGGTTAAGTGATCCTGACTATGTTGTCAGGACTCCTGATAGGCGAAGGAAAACTCGAGTGTGTCACATAAACATGTTAAAACGTTACCATCCTAGAGGCGAGATGCAGCCTGAGAGACGCAGTGCGCCCCCTGTGGCCGCTGTGGGAGCTGCGGTGCCAGCAGCTGTGAGTTCTAGTCCTTCTACGCTCACATTGAGTGATGAGGATGGTCTGAACGGTCACAATGTCCAACAACAAACTCCTCGGTTATCCAACTCTGAGATTGATTGTTGAACCTTCCTTCCTTAATGCCACACTTAAGTAAAGAGCAGGAAGCTGATATGGTGGGGCTCATTCATAATTTTCCTTGTCTATTTGGAGATGTTCCAACTTGCACTACTGTTTTGCAACATGACATAGATGTAGGTGATACAAAGCCGATTAAGCAGCATCCCTATCGAGTGAACACAATGAAGAGATCAGTGATGAAGCAGGAGGTTGCATATTTGTTGGAGCATCACTTGGCACACCAGAGTTCAAGTCCATGGAGCTCCCCATGTCTGTTGGTTCCAAAGCCTGATCCAAGCCCCGTTTCTGCACGGATTATCGTAAGGGAAATGCGGTCACAATTCCTGATTCCTTTCCCATGCCGCGTATTGATGACTGTATAGATACCATTGGGTCCGCCTCCTATGTTACCAAACTGGATCTTTTGAAAGGTTATTAGCAGGTGCCACTTTCACCTAGAGCAGCGGTCGGGAACCTATGGCTCGCGAGCCATATATGGATCTTCCGGTGACGGCATATGGCTCCCAGACAATTTTGAGTTGAACAAAAAACAAAAAAAAAGTATTTGGAACTGATTTTAAAATACTTGCGATATTTCTTAATAATACTTTGTCATTTTAAAGTAAACAGAAATTAGTTTTGAAGATAAATGTTATGGGTCGGGTCGGGAACCAATGGCTCGCGAGCATGTCCGGGTCATTGTAAAGGTGAAGATTAGCAATTAGCAACAAAAACAATACAACACATTTATCAGATAGCCAACCAGTTTATCCGCTTCAACCCTTGTAATGGAAAAGATGGCCGAAAGAAAAAAAGACGATGATTACCGTGCATCCAGGCTGCGTGGACAGTAGGGGTGAAACGGATCAGTGTGTCCACGGTTCGGTTCAGATAACCGTTTTGGGCCTCGGTTTCGGATACGGTTCGGATTAGGATCATGTCCGTGATAGTAAATAGGCAGACTTTTTTTTGACGGAGGGTTTGGGGGAGAAACACAAAAATGAATGAGACCCACAGGCTATTTGCAATGTGTTAATTGACTGCAATCAGACAACTTGCAAGGCTTTTTTGTGCAATAAATGTTCCCCTAAATGCATTTGAAAACATGGTGCACTGAGTGTAACATGTAAGGGATAACAGCCGACGAGGCTTAGAACTCTGGCGACGAGCGCAGCATGAAGCCAGAGTTGCCTCTACCTGTCCATTATTTCCATCGAACCGGTCGACCTCGAAGGCCGTTATCCCGATTATCACCCGTTTGTATTTATCTCCCGTATATTTAGAATATAATTGTATCAATTACTTTCTTTAAATTTCGGAATCGTGCGCTTGAAAAGCCCAGTTTGTTTTGAACGCTGACAGGATGAAGGGAGGGGCGGGAAAAGTCTCATTGGCTCGGGCAGCACTGGAGAGAATGCATTCCGCTGGGTCCTAAACACCCTTTTGTATCGGACGTAGGCTACAGTAGGCAAAATACGCTACATAAGGCAATGCCTTCATGAAACCGAAATCCGCGGATCTCCAGAATGCTCCGAACTGTGGTAAACGAACCGAACGGATTCGGATACAATTCGAATCCGCTGCAGGCCTAGTGGACAGAGGAATTTGCATTTGTGGAGAGAGGAGGATCTGCGGTATGTCTAATATGCATTGATAAAATTGCATAGATGAAACGGTCAAATATAATGCGGCACTTCGATACACACCATGCTTCATTTGCATCGAAATATCCAGCAGGGGACAGCAGAAAACGGGCATGCGAGGAGCTACAGCGGAGAGTGCAGACGAGTCAGCAGCAACTACGTGTGTGGACTAGGGATGTGTCGGTCGCGACCGATTCGTTACAACGAACGAATCCCGAACGTGAACGACAAGAACTGGTTCCCCAAAACAAGAAGAACTGGTTCTTTGATTCTTTTTATTAAACATAAACCAAAAATATGGTCACGTAAATAAAATATACAAACGAACAGAGCTTCGTCTCACCGCGACTTATATTGATTGAGTCTACAACGTTCTCAAAGATTCAGCCAATGAGAGGTAGCAATGGTGTTGGAATGGCACCTGGGTAAACCAATGACAAGGCGGTACCGTCGAATATGCGCGCTTTCTGTCCGACGTATCTTGGGTCATACCATTTGACGTAGGGCAACTCATATATCCCCCTACATTTTATAGACTTGACTTGACAATAGACTTGACCTCCATGCGTTTATTGGATAAACGCATTTCCCAATCCCAGGAGTCTTTGCTCCATTCTACGTCAATTTAAGAACAAACAAAGAAATTAAACTGCATTTCGTATTTTTTATTTATGACCATGAAAGTTCTGTAATGCCTGAACAATGAAGAATTAAATGTAAAGTAAAATAAAATTATAAATGTAAAACCATGAATGAAATATAGAGAGTAAGCAAGTGGTATAAATATTGGGGTTTAGAGGCTAGAAGTGGTTTAAATTATGCTCACGGCCGTCTCGCGGGGGGGGGCGGCGGCAGACACCAAATGACGTAATCTGACGTAACGAACGAATCAAAACGAACAAATCAAATAAACGAATCGTTATAGTGAACTGAACTGAAAGAATCAACTGAACCGGAAAATAATCATTTTGCCCATCCCTAGTGTGGACCAAGCAAGGTGACGGTAATTCCGCAAGCTTTGCGGGTGCTTTGGCAATAGTAAGGAATGGAAAGCCATTCACAGATGGCGAGTATGCCAAAACATTCATGCTGGCCAATGAACTGTTTGATGACTTCCCAAATAAAGACAAGATAACCAAACGAATAAAAGCCATCTGAACCAGCTCAATGTGAAAATGCAAGGTATTGGAAATACAATCTCATCCCTTCAACAAGCAGTGTTTGCATTTGAAAGCAAGCTGGAAATCTTTCTCAGGGACATTGAAACAGGTTGTCTTCTGCACTTTGAAAGACTGCAACAATTTAGAGAGGCATGCTTAGCAGGTGACTCCACTCAACATCTGGATCTCCAGCAGCTAGCTGGCTTTACGTCCAATTTCCTGCAGTCATTCAAAGCACGTTTTGGAGAATTTCGTGCGCACACTGGGCTTTTCAAGTTCATCACTCATCCACATGAGTGTGCAGTGGACTAAATCGACCTGACATACATCCCCGGGTTCTCTATTGGAGACTTTGAGCTGGAAGTTGCTGACCTGAAGGCATCTGACATGTGGACGAGTAAGTTCAAGACACTTAATGGAGAGTTGGAAAGTCTTGCGAGCTGGCGAGGGAACACAAATGGACAGAAATGAAAAATCTTCAACTTGAAGACCAGCTGATTCTTAAAACTTGGAACGAGCTTCCTGTGACATACCACACAATGCAGCGTGTGAGTATTGCCGTATTGACCATGTTTGGCTCTACATATTCATGTGAGCAGTCATTCTCGCATATGAGGAACATTAAGAGCAACCTACGCTCACGTTTAACTGATGGAAGCCTCAACGCCTGCATGAAGCTCAACCTCACCACGTATGAACCAGACTATAAGGCCATCAGCAAAACCATGCAACACCAGAAGTCGCATTAAAAGTAAGACATGTTTAATTTATTATATGTTAAATACAATATGGCTCTCAATGAAATATATTTCGAAATATTTGGGTTTTAAGGTTCTCCCAGTCAAAAAGGTTCCCGACCTCAGAAATATCTGCCTTTGCTACACCTGATAGTTTCCTCCGTTTGTAATGCGAAATGCTCCGGCAACATTCCAACGGCTAGTAACTATAGTGCTGGGAGATGTGCCCAACTGTACAGCGTACCTTGACGATGTGGTGGTACACTCAAGAGAGTGGTCTGCTCACATGGGCTCACTGAGAACAGTGTTCCAGCGGTTGGCAGACGCTTCTCTGACCTTGAACTTGGCCAAATGTGAGTTTGGGAAAGCAACAGTGACCTACTTGGGAAAACAGGTCGGCGGTGGAAAAGTGCGGAACGATTTATTGTGGCCAAGGTAGAGGCCATCACATCTTTCCCAGTGTCAACCACACGGCGGGAGTTGCGCCGTTTTCTCGGGATGACCGGTTACTACAGATGGTTCTGTAGGAACTTCTCCTCGGTTGCAGCCCCTCTGACTGACCTTGTAGCATTTCCCCGAAAAATGGTTTCACACTTGACTGATGGTTTTAAGATTTATTGAAAAATCCCCAAATCCAACGTAAGAGAAAACAAAACACATAAACAATAAATCGTTAGCTTACTTTGCATTCGGTTTTCACAGTCTTTTCATCAGATTAAGATAGCAACAATTGAACTTAACAGGTGCCAATAAAGTTATCACAAACTAAATTAAACATAAGCCACATTTTTATATCACAGTATTACAGTATTACTAACCTTGTGCCTCTTCGGAGGGTGCTAAATATATTTAACCGTCGGCATATCTGCAGTTATATTGCCGCTTTCACAGAATCTCCTTTCAACTTATTATTGTAGTCAAAACCCTGCAGGATAACAGGAAATACAAAAACACACGCTTCAAAATAAAAGCCTTGTGCTAATAAAACAGGAAGTAAGACAATAAAAGCTTAGACCATGCGCAAATACGTTATGAAGCAACAAAAATACACTGTTTAACAGGGCTTTCTCTTGTTTGAAGCAAAAACACGATTTGGGTTAGTTACAGACCTGATGAGTCCCTTAGTGTCGTTTGTGTGGTCAGATAAGTGTTGGACAGCTTTTGAAAGCTGTTAAGCCCTTTCGTGCAATGCCCCAGTCCTTAGCGCTCCTAATTTTGATGAACCCTTTTCTGTTGTAGTTGATGCCAGTTGTATTGGGGCAGGTGCAGAGATGGATTCCGAGGTTTTGGTCCATCCTGTAGGGTACTTCTCAAAGAAGCTCAACAGCAGCCAGAAACGCTACTCTACAATAGAGCAGGAGACGTTGGCCTTACTGCTTGCACTGCAGTTCTTTGAAGTTTATGTGGGGTTTAGTGTGGAGCCTGTGGTTGTATACACAGCCCACAACCCACTGGTTTTTCTACACCGTATGTAGGCTATAACCGCAACCACCGTTTAATGCGGTGGTCTCTGGTTATGCAAAGTTATAATTTAGTAATCCGCCATAAGAAAGGCGCTGATAATGTTTTTGCTGGTGCCCCTTCTCATGTTTAGCCTGTTGCAGGTGGTTATTTTGTGAAAGGGGAACAATAATGGACTATGGTTACATGGGGATGGTGTGGGTTATAATCAGCCATGGGCTGACTCTTTATGGGGGGGAGTGTTACGGGGTTTATGTATGCTGTATGTTTGTAGGTATGTCTTGTTTGGTTCTGTTTTGTGGTGTTTTTGTCTCCCTCCTGTCACTTTTCTCAGATCTAGGGCTCCTGAGTGCGCCTAATTTGGGCGCACATGCGCCTAGAATTCGGGGTAGTGCGACCAAATATTTTATTTGGGCGCACTGGTGCGACTGAAAATTTATCTGGTATACATTTTTTTTCTTTTTTTTTTACAGAGCAGTCCATTCATAATATTTTAATGACCACGGAAGAGGCAGTGAATGAAGTATTGATTAGATAGCGATTTATTAGATACCTAATAAACCGTTGGAACACGCAAGACCGGTAACCATAGCAACGTATATATTCAAACTGATAATATTAATAAACAAACAAACTTCGAATATGGCAGGGCTCCAGAGTGCACCTAATTTGGGCGCACATGCGCCTAGAATTCGGGGCATGTGCGACTGAACCGGTGCGACTGAAAATGTATCTGGTAGAAATATATTTTTTATTTTCTTGTGTTCGATGTGTTTGCCCAAAATTATTATTCTTTTTTTTTTTGTCAGCCTGTGCCGGTATTTTTATGTACAAATTCAGACAGGCATGCTTAAGGAGCTTTTGCGCTTAGAGTGCTGCAGACGGTAGACCACGCGCTGTAGCCTATACCTACACCACGTTTCTTGAAGTCATACAAGCATACAAAAAACAACAACAAGAGGATAGCCTAAATAAGCTATAGCTTGCACGATGAGGAGAACCATTGATTCCTTTTTCTTAAATACAAATGCTGCGGTTCCCCTTTCACCTGTCCTCGAGGTTGAAATGCCCAGCGAAGACCCCACAACATCGGCATCAGTAGCTACCTGCCTCCGCTCCTAATCCGCATGTAAACCTACCATCTTCCGTGGACATGATATCTTCAGAGTCAGAGGCAGACCCAGAAAATACTCAAAAATACAAAAAAAAGAAAACCTATGCGTTCAGGAAGGAATGGCTCGGGCTCTTTGCATGGCTCCGCTATGACAAAGATAACAAATCCATGCATTGCATTTATTGCAGGGAGTGCAGAAAAAGCATGCCTGGGTCTGTCTCGAGTGATTTTGCTGTTTCGTCGACCACATTCAGGATTGAAACACTAAAAAAGCAAAACAAGTCAAGAAAACATATCTTGTGCCGTGACAGGTGTGTCGCTGGCAAAGCAGCTCCTCTCCCCGCAGCTTTTCAGCGTCAAGCAGTCGCAAATCAAACAAGTGAGAATTCAGAACTGATGATCAAGTTTAACACTGCTTATAACATCGCAAAGGAAGAGTTACCGTTCACCACATTAAGATAGCATCAATTGAACTTAACAGGTGCCAAAAAAGTTATCACAAACTAAATTAAACATAAGCCACATTTTTATATCACAGTATTACAGTATTACTAACCTTGTGCCTCTTCGGAGGGTGCTAAATATATTTAACCGTCGGCATATCTGCAGTTATATTGCCGCTTTCACAGAATCTCCTTTCAACTTATTATTGTAGTCAAAACCCCGCAGGATAACAGGAAATACAAAAACACACGCTTCAAAATAAAAGCCTTGTGCTAATAAAACAGGAAGTAAGACAATAAAAGCTTAGACCATGCGCAAATACGTTATGAAGCAACAAAAATACACTGTTTAACAGGGCTTTCTCTTGTTTGAAGCAAAAACACGATTTGGGTTAGTTACAGACCTGATGAGTCCCTTAGTGTCGTTTGTGTGGTCAGATAAGTGTTGGACAGCTTTTGAAAGCTGTTAAGCCCTTTCGTGCAATGCCCCAGTCCTTAGCGCTCCTAATTTTGATGAACCCTTTTCTGTTGTAGTTGATGCCAGTTGTATTGGGGCAGGTGCAGAGATGGATTCCGAGGTTTTGGTCCATCCTGTAGGGTACTTCTCAAAGAAGCTCAACAGCAGCCAGAAACGCTACTCTACAATAGAGCAGGAGACGTTGGCCTTACTGCTTGCACTGCAGTTCTTTGAAGTTTATGTGGGGTTTAGTGTGGAGCCTGTGGTTGTATACACAGCCCACAACCCACTGGTTTTTCTACACCGTATGTAGGTTATAACCGCAACCACCGTTTAATGCGGTGGTCTCTGGTTATGCAAAGTTATAATTTAGTAATCCGCCATAAGAAAGGCGCTGATAATGTTTTTGCTGGTGCCCTTTCTCATGTTTAGCCTGTTGCAGGTGGTTATTTTGTGAAAGGGGAACAATAATGGACTATGGTTACATGGGGATGGTGTGGGTTATAATCAGCCATGGGCTGACTCTTTATGGGGGGGAGTGTTTTTTTTTTTTTTTTTTTTTTTAATCTTTATTTATTATTATAATTATAATTATTATTATTGTTATTTTTAATTATCATTATTATTTTTATTATTTTTATCTTATTGTACAGCACTTTGGTCAGTGTATGCTGTGTGTATATGTGCTCTATAAATAAAACTTACTTACTTACTCACTATCTGAAGGCCAGATTCTGTAGCCTCCTAGGCAAGTGAAGTTACATCAACTTTAAACCTCTTTCATAAAAATAATAACAACAATAAGCTCTAATAAGGTTGAATAACTTCTTAATAAGGTATGGAGATTTTTAATTGTTCTCATAGGAGAGGGCCCTACAGAATCTGCCACTGCCGTTAGATGCTTCAACATTTTCAACCATGACTCCTGGCCAGAGAGCCAAGGTTGGTGGACCATGGTGCAGATGATCTTGAGTTCGTCTTGGAACATTTCTCCCCCATCATCACAAGGTTACTGATTGGAACACACCAACAATATTATGCTATTTGTAATAATATTACTGTTTCCAAAAAGTGTATTGCCATTTCATCCCATTTCTTGTGGTAATTTCAGAAATGGTGTCAACACTGAGCTGGCAAAAGAGGAGTTTGTGGCCTTGAAAATGCTGATAGGATGTTTAAGGACAAGAGCTACACAAGCCTGTGGGAGATGATGAACAGAGAGCCATACTGCTCAGAGTTCAAGGTTTTTATATTGTTTTTATTTCACTTCCAGTGTCTTCTGCTGTGTGTGAGAGGGGATTCTCTTCACAGAAGAGGATAAAGTCTGACGTGAGAGCATCTCTTCATTCAGACACAGTGGAAGACCTGATTAAAATCAGCGTTGAGGGTCCAACTTTGGAGGACTTTGACCCAACAGAAAGTGTGGCAATCTGGTTGACCCAAGGAAAGAGGGCAAGAAGGCCACATTACAAATGTTGGCCGTCTGATCATGGGTCAGCTGATGCTCAGTAATCTAGCCAAGGAACACCACACACTTGTGTTTAAGTTTTTTTTTGTTATGTTTATTTATTTGAGTTTTTCAAGCACTTTTTTTTTTGTTTTATTATCCTGTTGTTGTTAATTTGAATAAACATTTCTACACCTTTACTCCTGTTTACCTATGTCTACAGGGCTCCAGAGTGCGCCTAATTTGGGCGCACATGCGCCTAGAATTCGGGGTAGTGCGACTCAAAATTTAACTGGTATAATTTATATTTTTTTTACAGAGCAGTCTATTCATAATATTGTAATGACCACGGAAGAGGCCGTGAATTAAGTATTGATGAGACAGCGATTTATTAGAAACCTAATAAACACGCAAGACCGGTAACCATAGCAACGCCGGTAAACAAACCCGCAAAGCCCAATCCAGGTCTTTCAGAAGGCATTAATTTAATGGTCAAAATATTATTAATCAATGGCGTAAATATCGACGGTGCAACCGGTGCAGCTGCCCGGGGTTCCAGACGCTGTCACCCCCCCCCCGTCAACAACTCAGCGCAAGGCAGGGACGGTCCAACACCACCCCCTCTCAACAACTCACAACTTGGGTGCACCAAAAATACATGCTGGTGCACCCAAATTAAAAATTTAGGCGCACCAGTGCACCCAAGGAATGAGTTAGTCTGGAGCCCTACCCTGGTTTCAGTCACCATCATTCACCCCACCTGTTCCTGATCAGCAATCAAGCTTCCACTCACCTGATATTTATGCTGCTATCCATTTGGATTTACGAAGTGGTAAAGTCGCAAATCTCCCAGCTTTCTTGAGGCATTTCACTGAGGCACGCCCCCTTTTGGTCGTAGTATCTCGTCGCTTTCAAAGTAGAGCGAGCAGAGCTGTACAACTCGCAAAGAAGATGGCTGCGCCCATAGTTAATGGGGGATGAGATGTATTTTCTTTCTATTTGTACCACGTTGGTGGTTTTAATGTCGTTTTTAAAACCTCTTACACACTTGATTTCATTGCTGCTTTAATCCGGTCACCAATATATGCATTGCACGGTCTTGCTTTGCGTGCAATTCAATGTAAAGTTTTGTTTTGAAGCTGGTTTACTAAAGAGGCTATGTTGCTAATGATGACTAGCATGCTACTATTCCCCCTCGTGGCTCGACAGAAACACAAATGGCAAACTGGAAGGCTGGAGCAAGGGAAATACGTCACGTTCTCGCTGAAGCTGGTCGTTCGTACCAGCGTACCATCCAAATGGATAGCAGCAATAGTCCCCTTTGTGTTCAGTTCGGGCAGCTGTTTTTGGGGAGCAAGTGAGGACAGGAGGTTACCCTGAGGTCTACACCTAGCATCACGTAGGTTTACCTGTTGTTACAACCCTAGATTAGAGTGTGCACCACCCACTGTATTTATGGGTGCTTAGCACCTGTCAAGGGGGGGTGGGTTATTATTTGCTTTTGTTTACTTTGGTGCCACTGTTAGTCCTCCTTGACCCCTGTGTTGCTTGTTTTTTTTGTGCAAATAAATATTATTGTTTGATACCTGGTTTCACGGTTTAGTCTCACTGCACCCTCACCCTACGTCTGTTGCCTTATGTTGCGCCCTTCTAATGCAGAAAAAACAAAACACTAGTAGCCTACTTAGCTATTACTAAAATGTACTGATGCCAACAACAGCACGTACTCAAACCAATGTCTAAATCAAAATAAGGTTTATTGGTTTATTTATATCATTTATTTGTATACACACTCCTTTCATCCATTAACATAAATGGAGCTTCCTGTTCCACCAATTAAAACTTTACATTGGAACGAGACTCACAGAATGCTGCCAGATTCATATTATCCTCAGTCAAACATTTAGCAAAGAAAGTCTCCAGCGATAAAACAGTCCAGCTACAGTAGAGAACCGTTTTCCAGTGAAGGAAAGTTCCAGCCTCATCTGCGAAGGTGAGCATGGCAAAATTGAGGTCAGGTAGAAAAAAGCAAAGTCATAAAGACATCAGCCAATTCTTCTGCTTTCAACGGACATTCTAATTAAGGGAGGGAAGAAAAGCCGGTTTGAGGGACGCATCCAGCCAAGGCTGCTTATTAAAACATACCACCATTTGATTTAACTGTTTATGCAAGAAACCCAAATGGCAATATTGAAAATATATTATGGATAATCTAGCAATGTGTGTGTGGAGGTTTTAAAAAGGAATTTCTTTACAGCTGGGTGGAAATAGATATCCACAGAAACCACTGTAATCTATTTCAGGTAAAAAAGGTATTCCATATAAAATAGGATATATATATATATATATATATATATGAATACTAATAAATAAAGATGTCTGCTGCTAACATATCATTCACAAGCTTCTTTGGTCATGATTAGAAACAAATGGTTAAACTTTACGGACCTTAAATCTACTCTACGGTCATCTTATCTTAATGGTTACACAGCTATTTGCCTGTCAAGAGCCTTTCATTGTATGTCCTGCAGTACTGTAGAGTTATCCATTTAAGTCCCCATGCCTTGGAGAGCTAACGGCAGTGTGCTTTATGCCGCTGCGGCAGATTTTCTTGAGCAACGCAACCTTCCACTCATTAGCAGTGGCGTTTCTACATGTAAAAGAACAGGTGGGGCTAGGCTAATATTTTTTATTCTTTCAAATGACGAACCAGTGTTCGTGACGTCACCCGTTTATTTTCACAGCCGTGGCAATCTTTGTAGACGTTGACTCCGCCTGCTCCCGGCTATCCTGCACAACACAGGACTGTATGTAAAAAACTAGTTTAACATCTGACCTGTGAGGGGCAGTCATACGCTAAACAGCGTCTAAACTGCCGAAATCATTCAACAAAAATGGTAGATACTTTAACTTTTATCAGTGTTTCTACTGGCTTTTCAGGCATACAGACATCCATCCAAATGATGGGGCATTTTAATTTTGTTTGAAAAAGCTACAGCCCTAATATATTACAAATAAGAATTGTGATTTTCATTAAAAAGAAAAAGTATTTCATAATAGAGATTGAGCTTCCTTCATTGGTCTTACTTAGTCAGTGTCCCACCATGCTGTTTGTAGCCCCGGCTTGTGTTTCCCATTCTCTATTCAGCCCTCAGCTCCACAGACAAGCACCTGACAGGACAGCAGGGCAGGTACTGGGGCCATCACAACCCTTACAAATAAAAATATACTTTGCACTATTCAGTATGCTGGGAATGCTTTTTTAACTAAGTGACTGTTCTCCATGCATCAGATGCATTTACCATGCATTTACCATGGAGTACACCTTCCATAGGCCTTAGCAGTGTCCTGGAGGAGAAATAAAAGAAAATAGCTGTGAAAGAAAAGATTCAGAATGGCCTGTCTTGGTTTAAAGCCCACTCGCCACCACGACAAGGCGCAGGCCAGCAGTGGGAACATATAAGACTGGAAAAACATAAATAGACTGAAGAGCACAAGACATAAGGCGTTTTACCTCTAATTTTTCCTCCAGACTAAGGGCCCTTACATAGTCGACGCATCGCTACGCTTACGCGTCCAAAAGGCTACGCGACGCGACGCTTCGGCTGCCATTAAGCGTCGAAGCGTAGCAAAACGCGTCCTCCAAATTTTTGATACGCGACGCGCCGATCCATGCAATACCATGCGTTGTCAGTGGGGGCGATACTGCAAATATCTTACATTATTCCCACTATAGGTTATATTTACAGAAGAACATATGAGAGGATGCGGGAACGTGATAAGAATTAGGCCCCGTTCACACAAAGCCGATTTCATGGCGAAACCGCAAAGGTCTTGTACGGTTCGGCCTTCCGTACACACGAAGCCGGCGAATCTGCTGACCGAAACCGCAAACTTCTGAAACCACCCTCGGAGGTGGTTTCAAATCTACCCGGTTTCGTTTTGGATTCGTGTGTACGCCTGAAACCGACTGAAACCGCAAACCATGACGTCATCGCCCCACCCCTCGACCTCCTAGCCAATGGCTCTTAAGCCCGCGGAGTCTCAGAAATCACGCGCATAAGGGCAGCCTTTATGCGCATGCTCGCCTCTTCTTCTTATTTCATTTCTTCTGGATTTCTGTACCAGAAGCAGCGCCCCTTATGGGCCTGGAATGTGTACTACAGCGTTTCGACAGATCTACCCGGTTTCGCTTGGCTTCGTCTTTACGGAGATACTTCGAAACCGGATAGATCGAAACCGTGACGGTTTCGCCCGTTTCGGCTTCGTGTGAACGGGGCCTTACTTGACGTCTCTTTTACTAATTATCTGTGCCAATTTATGCGAACCCTTCCACAGGGGCAAAGTGCTATTTTGATGCGCGACATCAAACAGCTGATGCGGGATTGTGAGCCATTTTAATGATCTTCTTGTCACCCGATATTCGTTCTATTACTGACCTTATTTGTTTTAGTGTTAGCCTATTTGAATCGATTACGTAATGTTTTGTGTTCATGTTCTATGTGAAACATAAGTGTTCATGTTCTGTGTGAAACATAAGTTCAGTAGCCTCTTTGAGTGAATGAAATTTGAAAGCGTGAGTGTGTAGTGAATGAAAAATGTGTGCGTGTATGGTGGGACTATTTTCTGTATTTGATCAATAAACCCTTTTTCTCTAATAATGTTGCCTACCATATAATTTCTGTGGACATTATGCGCTATATCTTTGGCTATACGCCTACACTTAAATAATTCATTAATCTGTCAAGGCAATAGCTCGTTGTATAAACATTTTATATGGATATGAATTAATGAGTTTGACGTAAACCAAATTAGGTAACTTGTGTAACATGATAACTAATGAATCAAAAGTCATGTTTCCAAGTGACCAATGTCTATACATTTATTGGTCAGTGCGCATACCCAATCGTAGCACATTGTACTGGTGGGGAAACACGCCAGCATCTGACAATAATAATCTGCCAGCTGCTCCCTCACAAGGGCCGGTTTTGGTGAGAGTCGGGAAGATATCGGATGCCTCGCGAAAGGAGATCATCAAACTTTGGCGCCGACATCCGAAAATACTGGAAATGCCTCTCCTCGTCCATGCTTCGCATTGGAAGCACCAGAGAAACAAATTCCCCATCCTGATCTCGTGTGGTATTTAAAGGGCGCACATACCATTACCACCGCCTATCTCTGCGCTTCATCACTCTTCTTCCGTAGCCACTATGATCGGAACGTCACCTGGAACGTCACCCGTGACAACAACGGTGACTCTGCTGCCACCCATGGCGAGAGTGGTGTATTGCATGTCATGCATTGCCCGCGACGTTCGCGTATGCTGTGTAGACTATGAAAGGAAGCGCGTCGCTCGCGTCGTTTACGCGCGTTGCTCGCGTCGACTATGTAACGGCCTCAAATCTGTGCTCCAATAGATGATCTACCAAATTCATGTTGTCGATTCATTTTCGTTTGTGTGCCTCCGGCATGTTTGTTAGCAAAGTTCTCCTTCTCCTTCTCTTCTTTGCTACCGGACTTCTTGCGCGCGGCACGTGAGGTGAGGTGGGAGGTCAATCGAGTCATGACTCATCACGTGCCTCACCCTACAGCCAATGAACTGTGAAAAACGAGGGCCCCACTTCCACGAGCTAGCCCCACTTCCGCCCCACCGGAAGTAAAATAATCTCCGTCCACTTCAACAGAGAAACACGCTGAGCATGCGCATTTCAGTTTTTCAAGTCCAATACACATTACATTGGGCTGGCGGGGCTAGACTAGCCTGGTCCTACCAGACCATCCTACTTCATTTCATTTGTACAGAAGGTCTGTAACTGCTCAATTGACACACGTTCACTCACTTGGAGGTGGGTGTCTGCAGAAGTTTTAAAATTATTGGATCTGCCCAGTGCCACTCTGGATCTGCCATAACCAATCGCATCGCGTTTAGTCGTGACGTATGTCATGCAACGGGACCTGCCGCAAAACACGTTTCGCGCACGCGCAGGCTGTACACAAACAAAACAAGATAAAGCATGAAGATGTCTCTGAACGATAGCTGCAGGTTTTGTTTATCTGATGTACGAGTACAAGGAACAGTTGTACATTCTAAATTAATATTCAACAGTAAGGACAGAGAAAATGTTTGTGGTCAACTGTCGACGCTGGGTCTTGTCATTGACTGAATGACTGGCTGTTTCCCAATGTCAAGGAAGCATGCTCAACGGCCGCCCTTTTAAGGACGCTACGTCATAGAACGCCGACAAGCACTGTTCCAATGTTGAGGACACTCGAAAGCCGCGCCATTTTTGCGTCCTTTGTTTTTGAGAATTCCGAGATTTTTCCAATAGGGTCCGACTGCGTCCTGCGTCCTCAGAAATACACGCCCCTCGTGTGAAATACACGCCCCTCGTGTGACATACACGCCCCTCGTGTGAAATACACGCCTATACAACGACTGACCAATCTCAGCGTGATGACGTAATACGTAGGATTGTGATTTCCTCTCAGCGTGATGACGTAATACGTAGGAGATCCTTTCCCGCTCCTACTAGTTAGCGGCTAACCACATAGCCATGGGATGACAACTTCAAATCGGTAACACGGCGAAATGATGATAATCAAATCAATACAAACCAGTGAGAGTATATTGCGACAAAACCAACACGGCATCAAACGCGGTACTTAACAATTAAATAGGTAACATGAAAAGCAACAACTGTTAAGATTAAGCAATATCAACATAAAGGAAAAGTTAGCAGGGACATCCCAAAAACGCAGCCAATTTGTGGTTGGATTGACGACACATTATTACGCTGTGAGTGTACATGAAAATTTAAAGTAGAACTACACCAAGAACAATGACAGTATACGATCTCTGACTGATAATGCAGTCCACTTACCAAATCAATCGAGGCAATCATCTTTCTGCTATCTAACTGCTGTTGACCAGTTTGTTGCATCTCCGGAGTAGGTCCGACAAGAGAAGAGACGCCGTCGTGAATCAGACCAATCAGGGCCGACTAAATACACGCCCTCCTTACAAGAAATACACGAGGGGCGTGTATTTCACACGAGGGGCGTGTATTTCACACGAGGGGCGTGTATTTCTACACGGGGCGTGTCTTGGCAGGAGGACGCAGGACGCAGTCGGACCCTACTCGATTTTTCAAGGATGCATCGCTGCATCCTAGACGAGCCAATACTACCCACAATCCTCTGCGTTCACTGGGCGGGTTCTTGAAAATGGCAGAGCAGTACACGTTCAAACGAAGTGAAGTTATATTAGTTTTCAGAAATATTTTGTGCCGTATTGCTTTTTATAGATTCATCATGTTAATGCAAATAATCAAGCCTAAAGACCTGTGCCACTTTTCAAACGTTTTTGCAACTTAATGATACGTTGCTATATTTTGCATGGATGTAGCTGGTGTTAAACACCACTGTCACCAATGTCAATTTACTCGCTCACAAGATTACATTATTAATGCACAACCGATCATTTGCAATGTTTGTAATTTTTAATGAACGTATATAATTGTATTTTATATGATATACTTATGTGTTCAAAGCACTGGTAGATTGTAGGCATATATGAATGAATGAATCAGATCATATATCCAAATAAATACACGTTTATCATCTCTTTCTTTGTCTTTTTCCCCCTGCATAATAGTAATCAACCGTACTGTAAATGTGATGCATGAATTAAGTTCTCAGGCAATTTCACTTAGTTTTATAAAAATTGAATGGATTTTCCTTTTAATAAAGACAATTCGATCAACCACAACAAAGCTTTTGTGACTTCCCCAAAGAGGCTCCATGCGAAGGAGACATGACCGCATTCATAACAGACAAAAGTCAAATAAATATCGATCAGCTTGATTGCTGCCATGTTTTATTCATAAGCGCACATGTGTTTACAAGCGGACACGCAGTATTAAAAAGCGGAAGCGGAAGCGCTTCCACACTACCAAGTTGTTCCCAAAGTCAGACGTTACAAACGCTAGGAAGCACTCGAGCTAGCACTCTAGTCTCATCTCCATAGGACGCGACAAGCAAGGACGCGTCCTAGCAAGGCTGCAGCCTTCACTTTGGGAAACAGCCCCCGACTGACTACTTATCTCTGACTACAACTGAAACTGGCGCACGACCTAGACGTCATCGTTCTCAGCCACTCCCTCTGTTCGCTGATTGGACCGCCAGAAATCGGGTTGACGCATTTACATTAAGCAGACCCAGACCTAGGCTGTTTCCCAATGTCAAGGAAGCATGCTCAACGGCCGCCTTTTTAAGGATGCCACGTCATAGAACGCCGACATGCACTGTTCCAATGTTGAGGACACTCGAAAGCCGCGCCATTTTCGCTTCCTTTGTTTTTGAGAATTCCGAGATTTTTCAAGGATGCATCGCTGCATCCTAGACGAGCCAAAACAACCCACAATCCACTGCGTTCACATGCAGAGGGAAAGCAGTACACGTTCAAATGTAAGTTATATTAAAGTTTTCAGAAATATTTTTGCCGTATTGGTTTTTATAGATTCATCATGTTAATGCAAATAATCAAGCTTAAAGACCTGTGCCACTTTTCAAACGTTTTTGCAATTTAATGATACGTTGCTATATTTTGCATGGACGTAGCTATGGTGTTAAACACCACTGTCAACAATGTAAATTTACTCGCTCACAAGATTACATTATTTATGTATACCTATTTATGTTTGTGCTTAATCTTTTTTTTTAGGGTCAGCAAAGCAAACGGAGGCTTTTGTGCACCTAAGGGTGACCCACAAACATGTTGTCAAATAAATGCACCACCGATCATTTGTAATGTTTGTAATTTGTAATGAACGTATATAATTGTATTTTATATAATATACGTATGTGTTCAAAGCACTGGTAGATTGTAGGTATATATGAATGAATCAGATCATTTAAATAATGTATCCAAATAAATACATGTTTATCATCACTTTCTTTGTCTTTTTTCCCCTGCATAATAGTAATCAACCATACTGTAAATGTGATGCATGAATGAAGTTCTCAGACAATTTCACTTAGTTTTTTAAAAATGTAATGGATTTTTTTTTAATAAAGACGATTCGATGAACCGCAACAAAGCTTTTGTGACTTCCTCAAAGAGGCTCCATGCGAAGGAGACATGACCGCATTCGTAACAGACAAAAGTCAAATAAATATCGATCAATCGATCAACGCAGTATTAAAAAGCGGAAGCGGAAGCGCTTCCACACTAGCAAGTCGTTCCAAAGTCCGAACGTTACAAACGCTAGGAAGAACTCGAGCTAGCACTCTCGTCTCATCTCCATGGGACGCGACTAGCAAGGACGTGTCCTAGCAAGGCTGCAGCCTTCACATTGGGAAACAGCCCTAGTACTGAAGTGAAATGAAAATTGAGCGGAAGTAGGTAGGTGGGCGGCGCCAGGCTAGGGCGCTGCCCTAGCCTGGAAAATTAAATAAAAAAATTAAAATCTATAAAAATAAATTATAATTTCTTTTTATAGATATTTATTTTTTCATTTTCATTTTCTGTTTTTTTTTTCTTGTGAGAGTAGGTGGGGTCGAGCCCCACTTGCCCCCAATGACCAGTCGCCACTACTCATTAGCATGACAAACACGCTGCTCTCGTTTTTCCAAATGTCACCAGGGGCAGACAATAATGAATCAAAGTTGACAGCATTTGAACAACCGTTCTGACCTTGAGCTGTGATCAGTCAGAGTGGTCTGCAAACAAATCACATGTCTCTTAGGGCTTGAAAAAGTTCCAGTGTACATGTAGGCATTGTTGAGCAATTGTCCTCCCCTAGTTTTACAATCAGACTTTAGAGTTATTTCTATTTCTTAAGTCTTATGGCAGACGAATTGTGATCTTTGAGCGCGAAATTGGTGAACACAAACCCAACCAGCAGCAGATGAAAATGGTCTGTAAAGGTTTAAAATCAACTCTGTGTAGACACTGTAGAATTAGACTAATTTAAATGCCCTTCTGAAAACTCAAACCCTCTAATAGATACAAAGACTAGCTCTGCCTCTTGCAATGTCTGGTGCCCGGGCTCTGGGCCGTCTCCCCAGGAGTCCTACGACAGCATAGCAGGACTGCTATGTCACAGATTAATGGAGACCAGACCAAGCAAGACTTGGCTTGTCTCTCCATAAGTTGGAAGATACCACACAAAATACAAGCATCCAACAACATAAATCCCTAACCCCGGTGAGTAACACACACACACACAACATCTCCCTAGCTTTTCATCAAAACTAGGCCGTAAAGACATGTCCCCACGAGGTAAACGTCGTCAGACTGTCCCCCGGCTGCGGTGTGTTTACCGCCATTCCTCCCCCGTCCCTCCTCTCCAACCATCTGCCGTCATCATGCACGGCGGCAGGCTAGAAGCAGGCGAGCAGGAGCCTGCGAGCGTCTGGAAGATGTTGATGGTGGAAATGTGACAGCAGAGAAAGCGATGTGCCGCCTCGCCATGCAGCTCATCTCATTACCCCTGGTCGCCGTGGCGACGTGGGGATCATAATTAATCTTCATTGAGCCGCGAGGCTCGTCGGCTTGACAGGCTAAATGATGAAGGCTGCGCAGGGGGCTGAGGGAGGGGGGGGGGGGTGTCCTGCACTCGTCAAACTGGAATTCAATGGAGCCTAATGGAGGCAGCGCGGGAACTCAGCATGTCACCCCTCGCCCCCGCTGGATGAAGGACGGGAAGGAAGCAAACACACACACACATACACACACAAACACGCACACAAACAGACACACACACACACACCTCAATGCAGACAAACACACACACACACACACACATACACACACACAAACACACACACACACATACACACACAAACACACACACACAAACACGCACACAAACAGACACACACACACACACCTCAATGCAGACAAACACACACACACACACACACACACACACAAACACGTACACAAACAGACACACACACACACACACACACACACACACACACACACACACACACACACACACACACACACACACACACACACACACACACACACACACACACACACATCAATGCAGACAAACACACACACACACACTCAGACCCTGTCACAACCTCAGACAGAGAGGCCTGGGAGAACATGGACTCCCTCTCTGTGGGCGTCATACCGCAGCAGCGAAGGATGCGTTTAGTGAACACAGATTTTACTATTGAGGTTTAAGTGTGTCATATCCATGTAGACCAACATGGATGTCTTCAATGCCATATTTGAGTTTTTCCTTGAGGGCTCACGTGATCATCAGAGGTTGTGTTGAAAGAGAAATACATATAAAGGTCAGTGACTGCATTAGCACACAGGACGGGAGTGCAGCTTTGAAATATGACATTTACGACATGTACACAAGGTAAGCAAAAGGGCACAGCCTTGGTCAGCCTGACGAGATACACAGAGATGCTGCCTCACTGAAATCACTTCATGCATGGCGTTCGAGCTGCAGAAGGGGCCAAGAGGTCAAGGACAAAGTCGATTTGATTAAAATCGCGTTGAAACTTAAACACAAGGGATATACTACGAGGCTGAACCAGGACAAACAGAGGGAAGGCCTGCTAATGACTAAACCACAAAGGCTATAAAAAGTTTAAACTCCCCCACTCGATTCATGACACTGTGGAACTGCTGATTCCAGACCAGGAAGATATGTTGACACAGAGGCAGTTGCTCCGGGGCAATCAATCCACCAAATCGATGCTAACTAAGCTCATCAGTTTTAATGCGTTTGAAAGCAGCCCAGAGAAGACAAGAAAAACCCTGACTGTTTATTACGGCATAATGGCATGCATGCATGTGTATAACACGATTTACGTGCAGCAGTTGGGGGAATGTCAATACATTTGCCCTGCCGTTTTATCCGCTAGCTCCTTGTTTTGATTAGAAGTCAAACATTTCTATTTGGGTTCATAGCCACTATCAAAAATGCAACAGTATTGCACACACAGCCTCGACACATCTTGTTTTCATCTCAACAAATAAAAGCACTTAAATATCTCAGTGAAGCTTCTAATGTGAAAGCGATATGTGGCGTCAAGGACCAGAAAGCAAATACAAACAACAGCTTAACGCACACAGAGAATTACCCAGAAAAAGTATTAGCAATTGTTTTTCCATTGTTTGCAAAATTAATTGTGTTTGTGTGCGCGTGAGTCGATTTTTATCACAAAGGAAATCTTAGGATAAAGGAAATAGTTTTTGTTGATGTAGGAGAATAGTGTTGTTTGTTCCTCCCCAAATGGTCGGACACACACCCCAGACTGTTGCTCAATTGTAGCATGCACGTCAACAGGCAAAGAGGCCATAATCAACCCTCATTAACTCTGTGTGCAGTCGATAGCCAATCAACTGCTCCTATGATGGCCAGTAGGTTGTGATTAAAATACATCAGTAACCATAAATACGAAAAAACTACTCAGGGAAGAGAGTGCCTTGAATGGAGTATATAATATTTAAACGTACCTCTTGTATTTAACATTTTTGCAAATGGTTACCACTTCTTGCTTGATGATGCTTAGAGGCAGACTGTGGAAACTGGAGTTTGGACTCCAAACCGTTTGACATAGTCAAAAAATAACTTACAATATAGATTCTATATAATATGTATTCTGCCCTCCCCCCAGAGTAGAGTTTACCACTTACCGATACAACCAACGCAGGTACAACTCTGTTGCTACCATCAGAGTTGGCCGATTACATTTATACATCCACTTGTCACATTGAAGTTACAATCAACAACAACTAGTTCTTATAATCAGTTCCAGATTAAAACATCCAGCACCTACTTCAGAAATTAAATCCCATGGCCGCGGCAAATGGAAACATAAATAGTCCCATGCATGGATCATAAAATCTAAACAAATTGCCACTGAATCTGAATCTAATCTGATATATGTTTTGAGCTAAAGATCTGTTCATAAAATTACTTCAATTGAGAGGTCAGTTAGTTAATCATGTTGCCTACTCTGAAATAGTCAACTGTATGGCCATATAATCAGTGCTTATGTTCCCCACTTAATCTGCAAAATGACCTGAGGAAGGCACGGACAAAACTCAAAAATGTGTGTATCCAAACTGTAAAAGGGAAGTGATAATGCGCTAAAAACAATTAACAGAAAACACAATGTATAGAACCACCTTTGTTTGTGACTAGGATTTACTTAGCTGTATGAATTATATTTTTAGAAAAAGTGTTGGTTGGTTGTCACTCAGAGCCAATTCTAGTCATATACAAATTCATCAAAGGAAATTTTTCACTTTATGAGGTTTTCTAACGTTAAAATGAGTTCCCCTAGCCTGCCTATGGTCCCCCAGTAGCTAGAAACGGCTTTAGGTGTAAAATGAGCACTAGGTATCCTGCTATGCATTTGAAAAATGAAAGCTCAGACTCGCCGATTAGGAATCTGGCCCCATATGTCGTCATAAGGGGCCAGGTTACCTCCCCTTTCTTTGCTTTGCCGGCCAAGAGAATATGGCCCACCAATGAGACAATGAGTGAGCCACGTGTGTGTGTGTGTGTGTGTGTGAATACACACAATGTAACGCCAAGTGATGTACACTTCTCCGTTATTTGGATAACCGTTCTGCTGTCAGTGTTACGGCGCATAACACGAAACATAAGGTAAAGCTCCCATTTGGTGAAAAGACTAAACTGCGTCGGGTTCTCTGACGTCTCTGGTACTTCCACAACAAAGACTCGTATTTGGGGTTATCTCGGATAATGGTTGAGAAGGAATTTCGGTAAAGGAACTTTGGCTTTGACTCCCTGAAGTCCAGATTGAACTGCAACATGGAGGAGAATGGGATTGTTTCCCGGGATTGTCTCCTGCCTGAGCACCGCTGCCTGGCGGCGGCGCTGGAGCCCCGGGGCGGCGGTGCCCCGTGGCGGCGGTGCCCCATGGCGGCGGTGCCCCACGTCCCCGCGGTGGTGGTGCTCTGGCACCGGGGCACCGGCAGCAGGGCTCCGGCGGGAGACTATCCTGGGCAACTATCCCTTTCACCTCCATGTCGCTGTTCAATCTGAACCTCAGCGAGTCAAAGCCAAAGTTCCTTTCCTCCAATTCCTTCTCAACCATGGCCGAGATAACCCCCACTACGATTCTCGTTAAGGAAGTACCGGGAGTCTGCAAACTGCGACAATCCCTTTCTCCTCCTCCATGTTGCCACTCAGTCTGTGTTTCAGATTGACGTGGAAGTGGAAGAACTAGAGAGAGAGAAGAACCCAACGCAGTTGTTTGAGATTCATAATATCATTCGGAGGCGCAGACAGCTTTTGGCCGTGATAATATATATTATATTATATAAACTTAGCACAAAAAGTAAGGCAATAAATCTTTTAGTTCCCTTTCAAATGTTGCCCCATTTGTAAGGAACATGCATTTGTGGGATGAGCAGCAGCGCTGAGTATATGGGTTGCAAACTGGTTATTTTGCTGTTGCTATTGACACTTGTTTTGAGCTTCTGGTACCCCCAGGTGGGGCCAATCAGGTATGATCGGCAGCATGATCGGCAGCACGCGTGAGCATGGGCCCTTCTACTGTAAGTACATTTACAGTCAGCAAGTGTCTGCTCCAAGAATCGGCATGCCGCGTTTGACTGATCTGGATAGGGCCCTTGCGATAGGGCAACTTCAAGCTGGTGTTCCTCAAAACCAAATTGCAGCATTATTTGGAGTGAGCCCTAGTAACCTCTTCAAACTGAAGGCCAAGTTCCATATAACTGGGGACGTCAAAGACAGGCCGCAAAGTGGGTTTCCCAAGAAGACGACACCCCAAGAAGACCATTTCATCACCCTGTCAGCACATAGGCTGTCTTCTACAGATTTGCAGTCAAGGTTTGCAGGATGATATGGCCGACGGCTCTCTGCCCAGACAATCTGGAACAGACTACACACAGCCAATCTCCGGCCTCATAGGGCTGCCAGGGGTCCTGCCATGACTGCCCTCCACCGTCAGGCCCGTTTGCGCTGGTGTCGGCAACAAGTGCACTGGAACCTGAACATGTGGAGGAACGTTATGTTCAGTGATGAGTCCAGATTCTGCCTACGGCAGTTGGATTGTAGGGTCAAAGTGTGGAGAAGACGCAGAGAACGCTATGCTGATTGCTGCACTGATATAATAACATCTTTGGTTGAGGCAGTGTGATGGTGTGGGGCGGCATCTCCCTCACTGGAAAAACGAGGCTTGTCTACATTGGAGGCATTCTCGATGCAGAGAGATATAGAGATGAGATTCTGCAACCAGTGGCAATCCCATATCTCCAAGCTCGCCCCCACAGGGCTGGGTTTATCAGAGAATACCTCCAGAATGTGGGAGTGGAGAGGATGGATTGGCCTGCTAGCAGTCCTGACCGTAACCCCATTGAACACTTGTGGGATCAGCTTGGGCGTGCTGTTCGTGCCAGAGTGACCATCACAACAATGTTGCTGACAAATGCTGGTTGAAGAATGGGATGCCATCCCAAGGCATGTTTGATCAGGCTGGTGGCCAGCATGAGGAGGAGGTGCCAGGCTGTTGTGGCTGTGTATGGTTCTCCCACACACTATTGAGGCTCCTGTTTGTGAAATGAATAAATGAAATTGCCAATATGTCTTGTTTCTTCAAACTTCTATCATCCAGTCCACCAAACACCAAACGAGTCAATGGCAGAATAAGCTGTTTGGCATTGGCAGAGAACATTTGGCAAATTTTTCATGGGCGCAACCCACATACTCAGCTCTGCTGCTCATCCCACAAGTGCATGTTCCTTACAAATGGGGCACCATTTGAAAGGGAACTATACAGGCTTTCCAACGGTATAAGATCTTTTGCCAAAAAGCATTGTTACCACAGAGAAATAATCAACCAAACACAAAATTCCTTACTTTTTGTGCCAAGTTTATATCTATGTATAATATGATATTATTTAGATATAGAGCTCCAGGACTCCTGCCGGTGCACCTGGAGAGTTCTAGAATATTTACAGAACATGGCCAAAAGCTGTTTGCGCCTCCGGATGATATTATGAATCCGAGCTATTGCGATACATCCACTGTAAACACTAGCACATGGTACCGTGGACACAAGCTGCTCAGGGCCACACCCCCACCCTCCATCTTGAACTGTCTCTAAAAAACAGCACATTTTTGGAAAGCTCATTGTGGGACTGGCTAGTAGTGGCTGTAATTCTGCACCAAGGCTGAATTTCTTGAACGTCTTCACATACTGTATTAAGGGCCCACCTATATATAAGCATCCATAAAGAAGCATGCCATGGGACCTTTAACATTGTCGTCTTGCCAAGGTTAGCCTTGTACAACTCTGTTGAGAGTGACTATATTTAAGCTGATCTTAAAAGCGCCAGATGTAGCGGGGGCATTTCCATGGCTGCCATTTCTATGTTTCATTGATTCAATTTCACTATGATTGCTGCTTTATATCACGGCCCCTTAGGGCCAACCACCTTCATTGTTAGGCCGTCAAAGGAAGTGCTATTTGTGTCATGGCATTTCATGTGCCTCCACCAGTTCATCATTTCTTATTTTGCCTTTTCATCGATATTCTTTTTGTGGTCATTGGGAAAGACGGTCGTTATCCCCACTTCAATTTACATCACCTCCCCGCTCTGCCTGTCTGTTGTTCAGTCTCTCAGTCCTGATCTACGCTCTGGTTTTCGCCACTCATAGCGGTCCTCACTGAAGTGCAGTGATGGGGATGATTCTTAGCACTTTTGTAGAATTTAGGCTGCACTTTGTGTCCTGGAACATCAGTATTAAGCACTCTACATCTCTTAATATAACTTCTACTAACCTTGTCTTTGTGATTCGTATTGCTACTCAACTTGCATATTTTCTTATTTCTACTACTACTACTACCACTACTAGAGTCAAGAATCCCTCAAACTTGATGATTGATGTAGAATTCTGTCGAAGTTGATGAAGAAATGTTTGTAGAAATAGATGTAGAACAGGATGTAGAACTTGATGTGGAACTGGATGCAGAGATTGATGTATAAATTGTTGCATAAATTAATGTAGAATTTGATGTGGAATTTGATTTAGAAATGAACGTAGAACTTGAGGAAGAAGTCGATTTAGAAATGAAAGTAGAAGTTGATAGAGAAGTTGATTTGGAGCTTGATGTAGAAGTCAATGTAGAAGTTAATGTCGAAGTTGAAGTAAAACCATTCAGAAATTCATGAAGTTCTACATCAATGACGATGATGTAGTTGTTCTAGATGTGATTGTGTGACTAATACTCTACGTCTAATTGTGAATGGGGAGTGAATGTGTCCGTTTACTCTTTGCCTTTGGGAAATAAAGCCTTTGTGAACTAAAGGCTGTGGTAGCCAGACAGATCTTATTGGTTCCCTTCTGAGGAGCAGTGTCGGATGTGCAGCAGACAATGTTGGACCTAGTAGACTGTCTTTTTCATTCACAAAACCTTTTAATGCCACCAGCCCCAATATCCAATATCTGTTGAATGTCACTCTGGGGGCCTAGATTTCAAATCCCTCCACAACTACAACTGTTGTTATTATCCATCAAAGAAAACTCTCCATATAGCTCATAGTGTTCAATAAATCAGAGCCTATGTTTTACATAAAGGGCCCAGACTCGATTTCACATGTACTATATTATTTAGTAATTTAGTCAACACTTTCCAACAAACTACCTTCTGAACTCAGATCCATGTCATCAATGAGGTGCTGAAGGGTGAAACATCTAGCTCAAGGATGCCTACAGGTAGGTTGTGGACATTGGAGATTGAACCCAGGACCTCTCAGCTTGGCTTGGAACACCGCTACACTATCCTGTCTTCCTCCTTACCTCATTTTGCACCCACCAGTTGAACCATTTCCCCCTATGATCTTTCTGACAAGCACTTCCTTTTAAACTTAAAACTAATTTCCCCCCACACCGAATTCTCTCTACTATTATTCTTCTTCACATATACTTTACATCAACTATTCTCAGCCTGTCTTGCCCTAGCTAGCCTTAAATGGTTTCCACAGTGGCCAGAGACACACCTGATGCACTGGCCCATCAGGCTAATGCCTCGCAGATCTGCACCACCAGATGGGCTCCACTATCTCGTTAACGTCCACAATCCACCTGGGCGTCTGCCACGTCAGCAGCTGTCTGGATTCTGGTTCAGAGCATTAATATTCATGAGAGCTCTCTCTCTCTCTCGCTTTCTGTCCCTCTCTCTCTCTCTGTCTCTCTCTCTCTCTCTGACAGTATGATGAAAAGGGTCATCCGAGCATATGGGACGTGGAAATGGATCAAATCCTGATCTTTGCCTACATGAATCCTCTGCTATTTTGGGCGGCGTCACAAACCACCTCCAAAGCTCGGGCGTATTATACACGGCAATTTGGCTGTATCTTTATGCCACCTACGTTTCAAACTAGACATCATAGTGTTTTAACAAACAAACAAATATGGATATGTTTATGTTACATGTCATTCACCGGTTGGGTCTGAATCCAGCAGCTTCCTGCAAGCTAATTATCAATTGGGGAAAAGAAAGAAGAGGGAGAAGGGGTTATTGACTTCTCCATTAAACTACTGTCACTCACCTCACCTGACCCGCCCCCCACCCCTCACAGCACCAGGTGACTCCGGAGGGGTCCGGCGCCTGCGTCATTTTGTTTGCCAACTCTTGTTTGTTAATCTGTGTTGCTGATTGCTTTTTCCCCCGCCGCCGTCTGAACGCAATCTAGCGACCGGCCTCCTGTGTCACCACTGACCAAACGTAATCAAGCGGACAGGTGATATCGTACCGCCGCGAGGCGCAGCGCCGCCCTGTAAACCTCAGCGGCGAGATTGGCCCATAAAGAGGAGAGACCTTTTGAGACAGACAATTAGTTTACACAGTTCACAGTTGCACACTCGTTTGCTGGCCTTATTAGGATGTGCAGTCACGGATTACAAAACTGTTCGTGTTGCATTTCACGTGTCAAATTATATCGTCTCTTGATGTATGAATCTGTGTGTGTGTCTGTTTGCATGCCTGTATGCATGTATGTATGCATGCATACATGCATGTATGTATGTATTTATGTATGTATGTATGTACACATGCATGTATGCATCTTGTATGTACACATGCATGTACTTCCGTAAGAAAGTATGCTCCCTAATTAACCTAAGGAACAAGGAACTTCGCTCTCTCTCTTTATAAATCATACACACACACACACACACACACACACACACACACACACACACACACACACACACACACACACACACACACACACACACACACACACACAGACAAACACACAAACAGACACCGGAGAACTATGTACAGTCAACCGATACATCGAGGAACCAAATCTCCTTATAACTGGCGCAGATGTTTGAGTGACAGGTCTAATGGCCCTCCCTCGCCTCTGATTACTGTTGGACATGTACCCATTTCCCACCCCTCAATACTAACATTATTGGGTCGAATCTAAATGTCAACCTCACATCTATGGGTATTGATTGATGATTGCAAATTGTATGTTCCCGACCAATGCTAATGTTTCCAGCCTATCGTGATCAAAAGTAGCCCAATTGGGCCGGAAACCGAATCGAAGAACAATGATTGGAAGGCGGTTTATCCCCAATGTATGCAGGGCCACAAAGAAAAAAAAATAAGCGTAGCAAATGGCACCATATCAACCTGCTACACAAGCCTATGTGTAAACAGTGGTCGGCCAGCCCTCGGGGGATGCAAGAGAGTGCTTTATATGTCTATATTATGGTAGTATTTCTTCATCTACGTCTATGGGAGGACACAGGCATGTAGAGGCTGTTGGCAGTCTGGTAAACACTGAGAGGAAGACGGGGCTTCGTGTGCTGTAGCCGACCTATTGAATAAAACCCCTGTCACGGATTCCTTTGGTTGTTTGTTTTTCATTATGTCTTCATACCCTTGCCTGTACTGCCTGTATTGATTGGAAACAAAACAATCAAAGCTTAAAGAATCCTTCCAGGGTATGGTCAAACAGCAGGGACTTACAAGAGACAGGGTAGAATACATTAATTATGTGTTTATTACTCCTAAAATATTTCTATGTAAATCATGATGTTAGCCTTGGACACAAAACGTTGCAGGGATGTTATTTGAAACTAGAACATTTGGTTGGATGGTGTAAGCGATGAAGTGCTTCCGGTTAAGTGTGTGTGAGTAGCTTGCAGATGTATGTGTAACATCATAACAAAAACGTACAGAACGTGAAGATTATGTTGACATACTTTCTCAAAAGAGGTAAAGAGCATAAATAAGTTAACGGTGTGTAGGAAAAAAAGCAATATTCATCTCATGTTGTTTTTCCAACTTTAAACTCTGCACTGCATAATAGTGTGAGTAGGTGTTAACACTGGTGCAGCGCTAATGCTCTACTCATGTCCTTATGGAGTAGCGCTCTGTGTAGCCCACTAGCTCTGTGATCACGTGGTTTATTACTCCACAGAATAAATGGCTTTGATACTCCTAATGCTTTCAACTGCTCTGTTTCTACTGAATTAGTGAAAAGCGCAGCCTTCACATCTCCGAAATGAGCCATTGGAGAATAGCTAAAAGAATTCTGTGTTTTCAATTAGTCTCAACTCATGGAAAGAGTGGAATTAAAGGATTTTTTAGATCATATACTGCTAGCTGCAAAAATACTATTTTTACATTGCTACCTTTGGAAGATAAACTTAAATCGTTATTGTATTGTTGCAGGTACACAACAATGTTGTGTAACAAGGAATAATAAAATGCTATTTCACTGTTTTGTGTAGGAAAATGTGTTGGATGATCCCTCTCCAACAATTCCAAAACAACATTCCTACTCATAAGGGATGATTGCTTTTACATGGATCGCAACATTCAGTTATCTAAGGATCTTCCTCATTACAGGAGAGGGTTTTCCATGGGTTTGACATGTGAATAACATTCTCTGCTCAACATTTGAGCAGTGTATACATGTGAAGGCTCTCTTCCAGGATAACAGCCGTGGTGGAGAGGACCCAGATGCCTGTGCTGGTATTCTAATCCTAAACCAATCCTTTGTTGTAATAGATCCGCTGATTACTGCAGAGCCAAGAGGCGTCGCCTGCCACACGAGTCTGTCTCTTCTCTGTCTTCTGTCAGTAAAATTAGATAAAAGCTAGAGTGTTGATTTCTTCTTTGGGGTTGGAAGCTTTCAGGGGTTACTCCAGATTAAATGAAGAACATTATGTAAATGACTATGAAGCCTGCGCTTCGGTGGTTTCGAATGTTGAAGCACTTTAGTCAGCGGGTATTTCTCCATCACTACATTTTTCTGTTGAATGATATGCACATCCACATCCAAACATACATACATGCATTGCATACATATACATAAATACACCTATATAAACACATAAACACAAATATATATATACTCATGTATAAATTCCACTCCAATTTGTTGTCCATTTTCTCTTTTATTTTCTTCTTGTTTGAATTACAAATTACTTTTTCTTATCGTAAACGTCCATGCCCCCGAGAGGACGCCAAGACGCAGCAGGGAGACGTTGGACCGGTGTCTACCAGGGCCGGCACGGTCAATTGTCGGGGTTGCAGCCAACATACAGGCCCCTGATGCGGCCCGGTCCACCAACCAGTGTGCACCGACCATGGAGCGGCTGGACTGGTGGTCCCCTAAAATGACAAACTCCGCTGTAGGGCTCAAGCAGAGCAGTTCCAGGGCAGGTGGGCAGGCTCACCGCACCGATAGCAGCAGCAGTCCGTCGGTCCAGACCAGGCCTGGTAACCCTCCTCCGCTCCTTCCAGACCTTCCTCGCAGTCCGCCTGTCTGACGTGCCTGACGCCAGGAGGCAGTAGAGAGCGGCTGGCTGGGTCAGGTGGAGAGCTCCATAGCAGCAGAGCCCTGTTGAGGGACTGGGGCCTGGTGAGGCCGACATGCTGTCCCAAACGTTCCGGCGTAAGCCCCTGCAGGAATCTGTGGAAGGCCAGGAAGCCTGGGTACCTGGGTATTAGTCGCCATTGGCAGAGTCAGCCCCCAGGCCCCATGTCTGTGTGTGTGTGTGTGTGTGTGTGTGTGTGTGAGAGTGACGTCAGTGAATGAGTCAACGAATGAGTGAACGAGCGAGTAAACGAGTCCGGTTATGTTTTGGAGCAGACGTGTACTGTACAGTACCCAGCCGCCAAGAATCAGTGCCCGTGTCTTCCGACCTATGAACAGACCCACTGCCGGTCATGGTGAAGGATGTTACCCCCGAAAGGACATCGGCCCTGGAGGGAACGTCTCCCCTGTGCTCCCCGACTATGGTCTGACAGCCAAAGAACAGGAAAGGTGTAACATTTGATTGGCGCACACTCTCTAGTCTAGAATATTTGTAGATATTAAAAATGCAACGTTCCATTCATTCATTATCATTCAAACGCAGAGGCTAGGCATTGACACATGGCTATTGCTGACCCGATTAGGCGAGCTTGGTCTAGATCCTGCCTATATTGTTGGGCAGGATGATGTAGGCTATAGGTCTTTTTACACTGCCGAGCCGGTTCGGTCGCAGCTTGGCACGCCCGGTGAATTCACCTTCTTATCTCAATCAAGCGCTACCTACCTGATACCTGTTTAAAACCGAGGGGGTCAAATCCCCTGTTCGTCACGGCTTTCTTGGTTCACTGGGGAAGGCGGGGCTCCGCACGGAGTCTCTGACCTCTTTAGAATAATTTGTATTATTGCATACTCCCGAATGTTTAAATTTTTTTATGAATGAAGACACCCGCATGCAATAATGAGTTAACTGAATCACAGCCTGACCGAAGCGCCTACAGTGCTTAATGCAAACAATCACAACAAAAAACGCCTGCAGAAATTCTCCGACACCCGCTGGTCTCTCTCAGCATGATGCATGTCTACAGTAGCCTATGTCTTCTGTCATTGATCAATAAGAGGACATTTTAACCACGATGGTTGAATTAAAATCAGAGGGAGACAGCAAGTGCAGCTCGAAAGCGACCTCCCACACAAGAGCACTGGAATCATTTGATTTTATTATCTGACTTGTGACATGGCATTTGATCGGTACATTTTGGCTGCGCATGTATTTTTGGAATTTTAAATCGCTGCAATAAATTATGTTGTTGTTGTTGACTTTAAACATGTCTCTATATTTGCTGTTTAAATCTAACAGTTGTCTATGAGTAATATATCGGCGGTAACCAAATGGTTACGAAATTGCGAAATTGGTTGCGAAATTGTGCCAGCTGGGCATTCCGTGGTATTGGTTGTGTTTTAATAAAACGCATCCAATACACGGAATGTCCGCTGGTGAAGCCACTGAGGCTATAGTAGGCTAACGATGCTCTTAGCATCCTACGAGTACCCCTGGAGTCCTCGTTAGCTACGAGCGTTTTCACGACGTTCGTTACCAACAATGCTTTCGGGAAACGGTGTGAAAACTGTACGATGCTCGTTCGACGCACTTCACGATCCACTTAGGCTAACAACGCTTTCGGGAAACGGGGCCCAGTTCTAGCTAGTTCCGTTATCGTGAGCACAAGGAGCTGGAAAGCATTCACCTGTCCCAGGGAAGGAGGCAAATATGTTTCAGTGGAATTTTGATACAGCAAGATTCTCTTCTGGCACGTATGGGGAGGCTGAGCAGCCCAGGTATCATTATGGAAGGAAGTTTGAGTCCTAACACCGTCAGCCGTACGAGCAGACACAACAACTCAGCATCTGGTCTACTGGAGCCTTCTGCTACTCAGACAGTATGCAATGAGGGTGGACGGAAAGACAGACAGACTGGCTAGATACATGTACAAACATGTGAACAGACAGACAGACAGGTAGGCAGGCAGGCAGACAGACAGCAATCGTAGTGTTAAATGTATTTCTGTAATATGAAGGCACTGGGAATATGATTGACAGCTCATTATGGAACGCAGGTAAGCCAGAATAGTAATGACATGAACTCTGTCTGTGCAAGAGCCTTGAATGTTAATGGTCTCCAATGGTACTGGCAGCAACGTTCCTCCTCTATTTAATAATTTGCCATGAGTGACAGATTAATCCAACATGGTAGATGGAGCCATCATGGATGCCAAATCCAACATGGAACTTATATTGCTATTATACTACTATACTATCTTTAGTATGGATATCAGCACTTGTATATGTCCACTCTATACATAGTGAGGGTCGATTCTCCAGTAGCTCAGTGCATCGTGCTGGTTGGATTCAACCCCTTTATTTACTTACTAGATTAAGCATTGAGAATGATTTTCTTTGTGCTTTGTTGTGATGTGTAATATGGCAATTAACTAACCAAAGAATACGCCATTAAAATCCACCAACAAAAACCACTACAAAAGCTAAATGCATAATCATAAATAATTGTATTTTCTATTGAACCCTATGTTGATCCATCCAGCTTCAACCAGATATCATCCACACACACTCACAGTATTTTTTTTTATCCCATTATTGTGTCGGCCTATATTGATGTAGGGATAAAATAATACTGCAGTTGCAATGTTTCGACCCTGCAGTAGTAGTAGTGGTAGCACAATGACACCGGACTGGACGTATTCTCCTCACTCTGGTTGCTGCCACCCTTTCCTCTGATGACAAAGAGTCTATTGGATTTCTTATGTAATGTCTCTTCATTGTGAAGGAGAGTCCTCTCAGATCAAATCAGACTGCCACATGCGTGTCAACCCTGTCCCCCCTGAAACGTAAAGCAGGGCCACTGCTGAAGACCCACGTTATTATGACCTGCATTATTCCCATAGATATGAGACACAGTCCTGCTAGATCAAGAGATATCTGCCTGAGCCTTGCTAACCCTCTGGTTGATTGGATGGAGGGGGGGGGGGGGGGGGGGGGGGGGGGGGCAGGCCAAGGTAAACACACGGTCTGTGACCTGAGGGAGATCCAGTAGATTAAATACAGCCTCATATGCAAGTCAGTAGAAGGACATCAGAGAGAGAGAGAGAGAGAGAGAGAGAGAGAGAGAGAGAGAGAGAGAGAGAGAGAGAGAGAGAGAGAGAGAGAGAGAATACACCTATCAGAAAATGATGGACACAGCTCCTGGAGAAGAGAAGATGTATATAGTGAGCGAGGGATACTATATTCACCCAGAGGAGAGAGAGAGATAGAGGTTCTGCCCAGTGTGGTGTCTCAGCATGGTGGGAGGTGTGGCAGCAGATGGGAACTCTAGACCAGGGGTGCCCAACCAGTCGATCGCGGTCTACCAGTAGATCGCCGACAGATCCCAAGTCGATCGCGAGGGGTGAAGGAAAAAAAAAAAAAAAAATATTTTTTATTTTTTTATTTTTTTTTATAAAATTAAATTTGCGCGGGACATATACGTGCGGTAGCGCATGTGCTGTTAACAGCAGTTGAAAGCCGTCAACAGTAGTTACACACTCCTAAACGTTGGCATGGCTGAGGGGAAACAAGCTAAGACCTACCATTTTCACCCTGAGTGGGAGGAAGATTATTGATTATCGTTGAGAAGGTGCCGTGCGCAGACGGAATGAAACCCCCACTGAAGTCCGTAGGTTCACGATACAACCCCCCCCCCCCCCCCCCCCCCCCGTCGTCAACAATTGTTCTCTACCCCCCCCCCCCCCCCCCCCCCCCCCCCCCCCCGCTTGAAGGTAGGTTTGCTGGTAGATCTCAGGAGGTTGGCTACTTGAAAAGTAGATCTTGGGTCAAAAAAGGTTGGGCACCCCTGCTCTAGACGCTTCTGATCTAGCATCACTAGGCTGAGGTTCCCTTAACCTCGAGGACTGAAGACTTGAATGAGGAACAGTTGGAAATCAGAATACATTCTCTATGTTACATTTAATCCACAGCCATTTACCCAACAGTACATGTATTACATAGCTGAGTTTAAGGATCAGTCAGGTCATGTTAGGGACTCTTGCTCAAGGATGCCTGCAGGGTAGATCGCAAATATTGGGCTTTAAACCCAGAACCTCAGGGCATGGTGTCAAATAACCGAACCACACTAGACGACCCTGCCTGAGGTGGTCCATGCTTGGCAGATTGACCATCACCAGCTCATACCTCCAGGGGTAAGGTGGCAAACCAGTCTTTGATCGCACCAAGCCAGGGACCAAATTCCCAGGATGCAGTGCGGTTACCCGGCAGCAGGCCAGAGCGCTTGAAAACTGCCACAGCACAGCATACTCAGAGATCTGACTTTGGGACGATCTTCGTCATTATTCAATTTCTTACACCACTGAGGGTGTCATCTGTAAAATAATGTTCTTGTCAAATGTTGATCAGGCACAAGACAAGCCATTGATTTCAGGAAGAATGTTGCTAATCAATCAGCTTTTATGAAGAGCAATTACTGCCAAAAATGATATTTTCCCCAACCCTCACAGGTAGGATGCCTTGTTTGGTAGCATACAGGCTAGCATATCTTGGCTGAGCTTCTCATATTTCTCCTGAGGTCTGTGTGTAATATTGAAACGGTTCCATGTATTTGAGATTGAGATGCCTGCATCTTAGGGCACATGTTCATACGATATAAGACTTAACGTATAAACCTGCATGAGCAGACATGTCTGAGGAGACCAGTAAACAGAAAAAAGAACATGCCAAGAACACACCAATCTGTCGAGCACCACCAGAGGGGAAAGTTACTGGTGGGGAAACTCTTGTCGTTCCGCTGGAAAAGAGGCATACAGGTTTTCCCCCAGTGGTCTTGGACGGACATCTATCAATATTTATCTTTTGGCAAAGTGCTGGAAAGCCCTTGGGTGGTGTTGGTACTGTATGCCTAATTTATGTTTTTACTCATTCCAAATGAATGCATGCGAATCAAATATTTTCTATATATTTTTTCTGTTTACTTTCTCTGCATGTGATGAGGACCTGTTGGTGGTGTGCATGCATGTGTAATCAGGAGAGAGTTGAGCTGAGGTATTAAAGGTTCCAGCACAACGACTATTTATATATATACTTTATGATCAATGCTAGTCCTGTTCAAAATGAATCAACTATTTCTGAGTAAAACACGGTGTGTCCCGCTTATACAATGTTCATGCTGTAGGGATGTTCGCTTTTATGTATTATAGCAGGTATTAAGAATAACACTTCTTCTAAAATACCAGAGCATGTCTTAAGATGATGTTTTGCTGAAAGCAGCCACATAAACCATGCAATGAATAATAATCAGGATAGCTTTATTGTCAAGGTCTAAATGATTAGCATAATTGAACAGCCTCGTGCCCTCCAGTTCTGTCCCTGGCCATTCGTCGTCTGACTCTACACAGAAGAGGAGGGAGCAACAATAATGATGGCTACTGTTCCCAGGTCCTCTGAGAGCCTTACTTAGGGGCCCGAGGAGGACCTTGGCTTATCCAGGCATGTCCTGCTCTATTGAGGAAAACCTTCAACCCACCGTGGTTTCTAAAGCAAGCGCCGTGGCTTCAAACGCAAGCACACACACCGCCTTGGAAAAGACCCTAGTGCACGGCACCATTCATTGTATCTCCATGTACAGAATTATTCCTCCATCTCAATCTCCCCTTTCTCTCTCTGCTCCTCTCCTGCCTTTATAGTCTTTCCTCTCCCTACCTCTCTCTGCTCTCCTCCCTCAATCCTCGCTCTCTTTGACTCTCTCTACCTTCTCCCTCCATTTCTGTCTCCCTCCCAAAAATGTCCACCTCACTCATTTCCTGTTCCTTCATTTATCTCTCTCTCTCTCTCTCTCTCTCTCTCTCTCTCTCTCTCTCTCTCTCTCTCTCTCTCTCTCTCTCTCTCTCTCTCTCTCTCTCTCTCGCTCTCTCCCTCCCTCCCACTCTCTGATGTCTCTGGAGAGTTGCTGGATCGATGCTCTGATCCTCCTGGCTCAGGTGTCAAAGTGCCTCACCTCTTCCTGCTGACCAACAGTGTGTGTGTACGTATGTGTGTGTGTGTGTGTGTGTGTGTGTGTGTGTGTGTGTGTGTGTGTGTGTGTGTGTGTGTGTGTGTGTGTGTGTGTGCGTGTGTGTGAGACTGTCATGAAATCTGTTTTATTTAAGTAGCCACACAGTTCGTTAACCATTCCCATAGGGAAATCAGGGGATGTGGGCCTGAGGTATGGGACTGCTTGATAACAGTGTGTGTGTGTGTGTGTGTGTGTGTGTGTGTGTGTGTGTGCGTGTGTGCGCGTGTGTGTGTGTGCGTATACGTGCAAGCTTCAAAAAGGCTTTATTCAGAAGAGCAAATAGTAACTGTGTCCTTTCAGACTTCCAAGTTTTCTGATTCCGAAGGCTCCTCTGGAGCGTTGGCTTTGTGCTCTCCTACAGAAGGGCAGAGGCACGGCGTTCTGATGCTCTGTAAAGGTTTCTCTTCAGGTCTCTCTTTGATGGGTTCCGGTTGTAAGCAGTTGATTGGGTTATTGTGAGGAACGGCATGCTCCATCTTGTCATGTCGGGTGCTAAAACATGCCATATTCTATAATCACATGTTGACTTCAGCGTTAGGTCTATGTGGGGGATGTTGGTCCTATCCCAACAGCACGTAGATAAATGTATCATTAAACAATGTTTAATAAATCAGACAACTTTTTAGGATATGCATCGTTTACAGGTATAATTTTGTAATAATTGGTTTATTCCTCTTTTGCCTAACCCTATCAAAAATAATGTTAGTTACTTCGATGTTGACTGCATGACAAATTATTTCCAAATTAAAGGCAAAAAGAAAACTAAAAACAAAAGCCACGGTTGACATGACTATGACCAAGAAATCTATAGCGATGATTAAACAAGCAGCTTATGTCCAATGCCAGGTTGCCCTCTAGTGGCCACTCTGTGTCATCACACTGATGGTGACAACCCAAGAGTCGTGACGGGGAAGAACATCTTTTGAGCTGGCCATACACATATCAAGTCAAGTAAGCAAGTAAGCAATTCAGCAAATGCACAGTATCGACTGGACTGTACTGGGTTGTTCCAACTTTAGAGAGTCTTTCCACGACATTTGCATTCCACAAGAGCTTAACAGCTGTGTTAAATCACCCAATGTCTACCTGTAGCGAGATTTTATAATGTACTGTACACACACACACAGTTTACTGTAAAAAAAAAACTGTGTGTGTGTGTGTGTGTGTGTGTGTGTGTGTGTGTGTGTGTTTGTGGAGTGGATGGATGTGCGTGCCTGTGTGTCTCTACAGAACGCCTGCTTTGGTCCATGAATCATGAATCAGTGAACACATCCTCAAGATGTTCTTCAGCTCTTGGACGGCGAGGGGAAGCAGAAGAGGTTGAGGAGGAGACGGTAAACAAAGCCCAGGTGGAGGAGCTAGGGATGGACATCAGGATGTGAAATGACGCTTCACCACAGCCCCTGAGCCAAGGTAGTCAAGGCATTGAAATGACTACGCCCGGGGGACCCCCATTGGGCCCTTAGACTCACGCAGATGCCCCTGCGTGGGGGCATCTGCGCGAGTGGGGGTTTCAAAACCCCCCACCCTACCCCACCCCACTCCGACACACACATTCCCAAACTCACACATAAACGAACGCATGCACACACCCCCGTGTGAAGCTCAGTGTTTGGGGAGATGACGTCATAATGAGAAGCAGCTTTGTCACAAGCAGAAAGCGCCACCTTTAGAAGTCATTTGGGGCTTAAATGTCGATACCCTATCCCCTGTCCCCTATCCCCTATCCCCCCCACCCCCCCACCACCACGTTGACTTCAGCTAAGACCCCTCTAATGATAAGTCGCAGAGAGACAATGTCAAGGAACTGGGATTACAATATGCCTGGCCACACACAGCAGGGGTTAGGCTCAGAGAGAGATAACAGATATGGCGTTCCAGGGGATGGTGGTGGTGGTCTCCAAGGAAGGGGCTGGGAAGGACAAATGACGCAGCGCCCATGGTTTGAAGATCCTGGATTGGATGGTGTCTATTGAAACTGCGTAGGTGGAGGTGGCCTAGTGCGGAGCTTAACTTAATCAATAATGCGAGAGAGAAGGAGTGGGCATCTGTTCGGGAGGGAGATAAAACGAGAACGAGACCTTAAAGAGACAGTAATACTCCGGTGAAGGGGGTTGTTCAGTCTGATGAAAACAACCTGCTAGCGCTGGTGAGATGACTCTTGTTCTCAGAGTTTTGGTAGTTCGGGGATTAGATATTATTCAGCCCGTATGCAAACGATGCCAAATAAATGTTAAAACACAGTTGTCGCGTCAAATATTTCCTGTCCATACCGTCTTCACCAACATCAAGTGCTGTCCAGCCCGCTGAAACACCAAAAATGTTCCTCTCATCTTGCTTCCGAAGAGCAATCGGCTCCCCACAGATGTCTGGCTCATATCACAATTATGTGTCATAATGTTCTGAAAACGACACTTTGCACGTCCACACAGTGACGTGAGACTAGCAGGCACATTGGGAGAGTGTTTTGGAAAAAGTCCACAATTTTTGGTGGGTGAAATCAAAGAAACGAAAAGGAGTTGACATTAGGGTGGGGTCGGTGGTCTCTCCTCTACTAGACTCACCTGCGACATAAGTCTATAAACCTGAAAAACCTGTGGCCTCTTGGCATCTCAGTGGATAAGTAGCCACTGATAACACATTTTCCTTGTTAAACCTTCTGTTGTTGCAATACGGCTGTGATCTCTAGCTGATGAACAGTATAGACATAAAGCTCCCTGCCATGCTTTTGTCAGAAAATAAATGGTTACATTTCTTTAATATCTGTGGTGTCCTGCTATCACTTTTTTGCCGCACCTAGAGGATATTACCTGGTACCGATACACCATGTTATTCCAGGGATCAAGCTTATATACAGAACCAGGATTAGATCCTCATTGTAGGCAGACGTCCACTTCCATATTAAAGATTCATACTTCTTGACCTTCATTGAAAAACTGCTTCCATCAGCCAATAGGTTGGCTGAGTGCACACCTGAGAGATGGCTGGGCCAAGCCAGCATGTTCTTTATAGCGGAAGCACCTGCAGTGCCTGGTGCAAAAGGTTTTAGCAGTTTAAAATAGGCAGGCTGAATCAATGGGAATCGGTTTAAGATATTTTCCGTGCCAAACCTTGTTGACATCGGCTCATATTCCTGACATTGGGAATTTTTAGATGCAGGGGGTCTGTGTGTTGTGTTTGATGGTCTATTTTCAGCTACCAATGCACGCCGTGGGATGGGATAGTATAAATAGAAACAGTGACAGACCCTTTGAAAGTGACACGTCTGTCAAGCAGACACAAAATGATGAATGGGGACAATGTTCAGTGTCACACGGCGGTCAAATGTCAAGCTTTTTTCAGTTTAATTTAGAAGACATGATCTGGGCAGATTGGGCAGATATATATATATATATATATATATATATATATATATCTGTATATTTGCTGCATGACTACAGTCAAACTCCCTTACCTTGTCAACACCTTTGTAGTTAGAAGAAGTAAATCATTTGGTAAATTTTCCTGAGAGAAAATATTTTTTAAAACCTAGAGGGCTGGCTAACCCTAGTAGCAATGCCTTTAACAAAATCTCCCAGACATCCCATCCCCACCTCCAAGCTCGCTAGCAAGGCAGATCCGTTGACCCAGATTCCAGGTTCATGTTTTCTTTTAATTGACGTTTCTGGGCGCTATAAAGTGTAGTGTAACTTATAGCCCTGGTCAAACAGTAGGACAGATGGCAACACTTACACAAGACTCTCCCTATTGAGCACCAGAGATCCAGACCTCTCCATCATGGCTCAAGCTAAACTCTTGATCCCAGGCCTGGAGCAAGGTGTGTATGTCTACTCATGACATACACACAGAAAGCGAGACCCGTGATCTTGCTTTCTGAAAGTCTGAACGCACTCGGCATAATCAGGGAGGTTAGCGGCTTAGTTTATCTATTTCAGCCTAGCGTAGCGTTGCGAGGGAGCAAAGCTATACGCTTTTCTATGGCTGTGTGCAGCTTCAATTTATTGTAATGGAGTAACAGCAATAACTCAATTTCTCAATTTGACAAGTGAATCTGTATCCGTGTCTTCTCTCGCTAATTCCGTAATTCTCTCAACGTAGTTTAATATCTTGTTCCATCCTTTTTTCACTTCCCTGCTCCTCCTCACCTCATTAACTGTCCATAGCGACGCGATTACCATACAGTCAGACTCAAGCAGGGCAATATATCTTAATGTTAAATAAGTTAGAGTGATACACCTACCGATTAATGTCTTTAAATCAACGAGGGATAGAAGGACTTTTGATCTAACATTGGGAATTTCTGGACAGCGCAATTATGTCTGCTCATAAGCAGAACTTTCTCCGATATGCGTCTTACATTATTGGAATAATCTGGAAACAACTTCTCTACACTAGCTGGCTATGTGTTAAGTTATAATACATCCATTTCAGTTCATTTGAAACCGATATATACCCATGTCCTCGTTTGGAAAATTATTATTATTATTTCTTTGTCATATTACCGGGCAACAGATTTTTATCTTCTCAGTGCTGTAAGCTGCCCAGGCTATATGGCTGTTAGTATGTTCTGTTTAGATTTATATCTACTGTGTACAAGAGACTCAAGACTCACTTGTTCAGAGTTCACCTGGACTCCAGTGGCGGCTGGTAAAATTTATTTGAGGGGGGTCTGAACGATTGCATTCCAAACCCTTGTAGGGGGGTCTGGGGGCATCCTCCCCCACAAGATTTTTTTGTTGTGATTTTCACAAACAAACGAAGCATTCTGGTGCATTCTGACAAAATAGTAAAGGCAAAAAAAGAACATTTACTTACAAAGACGAATGGGGCCAGGGAACTAAGTTTTAAGTTAATTAATTTTGTAGAAATCAGCAACATTAAGGGCCCTATCTTGCATCCGGCGCAAGTGACTTAGTCACTGGCACATGTGTCGTTGCTAGTTTACAACTGGCGCAGAGCGTTCTTTTCCCGCCACCGCCACTCGCCGGTAAATTAGGGATTGATCATGCGCCCCAAGGGGCGGTTCGGCGGAAGGAGGAGGCGTGTTCTGGCGCAAACGGTATTTTGCCGTTTCTGAATACCATTGCGCTACTGACCAGGAAATACCTGGTTTAAAGTCAGTGGCGCGTTGTTCAGATGCTATTTTAAGGGCGCATGCATACATGCGCATGCGATGCATACGGATTGCTTGTGCACCTCGCGCATACACTTTGCTTCTCCCATCTACCTAGCCGCACATTCTTGGTCAATTATTTGGGAACAGCTGATGCAGCGGTAATAAGTTGTACTTTTAAATCAATGCATCTGCAAACACCGTACAGTAAACACATATTTTCTTGACAGAGACATCGTGTAGGCCTACATGCCCATAACTTTTAGGATTGATGAGTATTTGATCGTGAAAAACATTGTTTTACCGCGAGTGAGTGTTAAAAAGAATGAATGAATGCGGGCGCGCGTGTGTGCTCTGTTTAAACACACGCAAACTAAACACGTAACGCATTATACAATCAATGGCAATGTCTTATACCGCGGGGACACATGCATATTAGGATAGCATACAATACTGATAAGAAACAATGTTTATAATGTACTGCGTATATCATTAAATAGAACCACAGTTACCGCATATCATATAGGCCTACGTTTTCTTTGCCGAAATTTATTTGAGGACTCAGTATTTCTGAAGTTGTGGAAGAAAACCCCTTATTCCATGTGTGAATTAGGCCATATTATTTGGCAATAAACTGAGCTATTTGCAGTTTGAAATTCATGTGCATCTGTCTCATCGGAGACTGCAGACGCGCTGTCAAAATATCAACTCGTCCGATTCAAATGCGCTCATGGCTCTTAAAGGGGATGGGAGCTGGCACTCTCATTGGTTTGTTGGACGTTACGCCCAAACCACACCTACGGGTAACTAGGCTGCTTCAGACCAACCCTTTTGACACTTGCGCCGCGACGCAAGTGTAATTTATCCGCCTGTAAAATAGCGATAGCGCCGTAGAACCGCCCACAAAGCTACTTGCGCTTTGCGCTTCCCACTTGCGTTTCAGACCGTTAAAATAGGGCCCTCTCTCTCTCTCTCTGTGTGAGTGAGAGAGAAAGAGATAGAGATAATGGGTGAGTGTGTTACAGTGGCGGCTGCTGGTCTTTTAAAGAGGGGAAGCTAATTTTTGGCCTACATCAAAATAGTTGTCAATTTATTTATACCTCAATTCGGCCCTCCGTTCCTTTTCAAGAAAATGGTCTGTGACCCTAATGGAAGCAATTTCGCCAAGCAAATACCAAGAAATGTGTTGCAGTTTGTCATGAGACTTCACTTGCAAAATCCGCGATGGGACTGTCACTGAACTCAGATAGTGAAGTGACTGTGTATATCTCAAAATAGCTGTCAATCAAAAAGTGATTCAGACTTTCGACTGATCCTCCAATCATAACGCGGAAGCCCAGCGTCCAGGCTAGCCCAGGCCAGCCCACTGCTCCATCCACCCCCAGAGACGCTGAGCGTCCGGGGGCGGGACAAATCTGGGCATTTATCCAATGACCGTCGAGTTTCGAGGCAATGAAAAAAACTGTTCCATGCAGTCTCATTGAAGTGAATGGACGCTCGGCTTCTACGGTCTAATGCATTGACATTACGGGAATGTATGAGAAGTTAACAAAATCGAGTCAGTCTTGGATAAGATTCTTATCGAACTTGTCTTCGACATGAACGTATTTTAACGAATTTGTAGTCAATGAAATGTTAACACAACAATACATATTTGACAATTTAATGTTCGAAATTTTAGGGGAAGCTGAGCTTCCCTTGCAGTCTTAGAGAAATCGCCACTTACGGCCAAGCCATTGTGTTGGTAAACGTCACTCATAAATATATTTACAGTCTGCATTAGTATGCATTTAGACAAATACATGAAATACGAATTCCACAAAATTCATGTAAATGTGCAAACTTTTGTGTGTGGTTGTTGAAGACACACTTAAGGCATGATACCAACATAGGTTTGCAGAGGACTACATACAGTACAATATGCAAACTGAAGGCCGGATGCCACCATAGGTTTGCAGAGGACTATACAGTATGTACACTGAATAGGTTTGCAAAGGACTATATACAATATGAACACTGAAGGCCTGAAGCAACCATAGGTTTGCAGAGAACTATACAGTATGTACACTGAATAGGTTTACAGAGGACTACATGCAGTACAATATGCACACTGAAGGCCTGATGCCACCATGTTTGCAGAGAACTATACACAGTATGTACACTGAATAGGTTTGCAGAGGACTATATACAATATGCACAATGAAGGCCTGGTCCCACCATAGGTTTGCAGAGAACTATATACAGTACACTTGAAAGGGGTGGGGGGAGGTTGTACAATACAATTCGACGACGCTGTACTATTCTGCCTAGCAACGGGGGAACCATTGCCTAATAATTCAGGCATGTGGGGCTGAGCGAACTGCGCCCCACGGAAGACATCTACTTCACCAAAATAAACGTTGAACATGTAAGTGAATGAAGATTTATTTATGGGGGATTCTAAAGATATTCTAAAGTAAATGCATTATTCGAATATAATTAAAATAGATTAATTCTCAAAATGAGAAGATTATTAAAAAAAATATATATAAATATATTTAAAAAAGAAAAGATTGCCGGTCGGCGGGAGGGCGGCGCCCCAGCGCCCTCTATAGGCGATCCGCCACATCTGGACTCTGAACAAGAGACTCTATTGCAATGGCGCGTTTCCACTGCAGGGTGCGGAACGGATCGGATCGCAAAGGTGCGGGTCGGGTCGCGTTTCCACCGCCAAAAGTGGGCGTGACCCGGACTTTGCCGTACCCGTTCCGGCCCCATTCTCGGGACTCCTCCGTTGCGGTACCCAAAACGAGACCAGACGCCTGAAAGGGTCCCGTGAAATTCTAGCTACACCCCCCCTCAGTTGATTGGTCGACAGAATCGTCCCTTCCGGGTGACGCGGGGATAAAAACAAACAAACAGTAGCCTCGAGGTATTATTCTTTACAATTAAAATGTCGCGTAAAAAGCTTGCTTGGGCGAACAAGGAGGTGGAGACGTTCGTCTGCATTCTTGGGGAGGAAGACGTTGTTTACGATGTTTACGTAGCTGTCGCGGCGATCAACATCCGTCCTACCACCAAGGGTACTGTCGGCAGTGGAAAAGCGACCTCGGAACTGAGCTGGGCTATACCACCCCCTCCCTACCGCACCTTTGCAATCCGATCCGTTCCGCACCCTCGTCCCGGCAATATGCCGCGTTTCCATGCCCTAACCCTACCTTGAGGCAACTGTTTGTTTGTTTTTATCCCCGCGTCACCCGGAAGTGACGATTCTGTCGACCAATCAACGGAGGCGGTGTGTAGCTAGAATTTCCCGGGACCCTTTCAGGCGTCTCGTCTCGTTTTCGGTACCCCAACGGAGGAGTCCCGAGAACGAGGCCAGAACGGTGTGGCAAAGTCCGGGTCACGCCCACTTTTGGCGGTGGAAACGCGACCCGATCCGCACCTTTGCGATCCGATCTGTTCCGCACCCTGCAGTGGAAACGTGCCATATTGCCGCGTTTCCACTGCAGGGTGCGGAACTGATCGGATCGCAAAGGTGCGGTAGGGAGGGGGCGGTATAGCCCAGCTCAGTTCCGAGGCCGCGTTTCCACTGCCGCTGTCACGTTAAAATTGTACCGGGGGCGAAAATTGTACCGGCCTACGTCATCGTTTGTTTACATCCTGACAACCTGACAACCTGCCCTGCAACAGACGACGCGATGCAGAAAACATGTTTCCAAACGACGAAATAACATAATACAGATAGCGGATCGCTATCTGTATTATGATAGATAGCGATAACACTTGTTTTTACTTTATATTTGTATTGTATTTAATTGTTTAATCGAAACAATCAAACAATTTGCCCGCGAAACGGGCGATCGCGTCAAATGACGCGTCAAATCACGTAGGAAGGTTCTTGAACATTCTAGACTATGAAACCTGCTTAAAACAATCAGTTCACTAGCTAAATTCGATTAAACAATTCAATACAATACAAATATAAATTAAAAACAAGCGTTATCTAGCGATCCGTTATCTGTATTATGTTTCAAGAACCCTCCTACGTCATTTGACGCGATCGCCCGTTTTGCGGGCAAAACATTTGTCATTTGACGCGATCGCCCGTTTCGCGGGCAAATTTTTTTATTGTTTCGATTAAACAATTAAATACAATACAAATATAAAGTAAAAACAAGTGTTATCGCTATCTATCATAATACAGATAGCGATCCGCTATCTGTATTATGTTATTTCGTCGTTTGGAAACATGTTTTCTGCATCGCGTCGTCTGTTGCCGGGCAGGTTGTCAGGATGTAAACAAACGATGACGTAGGCCGGTACAATTTTCGCCCCCGGTACAATTTTAACGTGACACCGACAGTACCCTTTGTGGTAGGCCGGATGTCGATCGCCGCGGCAGCTACGTAAACATCGTAAACAACTTCTCTCTCCCCAAGAATGCAGACGAACGTCTCCACCTCCTTGTTCGCCCAAGCAAGCGTTTTACGCGACATGTTAATTGTAAAGAATAATACCTCGAGGCTACTGTTTGTTTGTTTTTATCCCCGCGTCACCCGGAAGTGATGATTCTGTCGACCAATCAACGGAGGGGGTGTGTAGCTAGAATTTCCCGGGACCCTTTCAGGCGTCTCGTCTCGTTTTCGGTACCCCAACGGAGGAGTCCCGAGAACGAGGCCGGAACGGGTACGGCAAAGTCCGGGTCACGCCCACTTTTGGCGGTGGAAACGCGACCCGATCCGCACCTTTGCGATCCGATACGTTCCGCACCCTGCAGTGGAAACGCGCCATATACTTACTTGTTCAGAGTTCACCTAGACTCTGAACAAGAGACTCAAGACTCACACCTCCCTTATGGTGCGGCCACACCAACCGCGTTACTCGCGTTGGACAACGCGAGTACCGCGCCTAACCTGACGCTTGACCAGTGTGTGGTGGTTCAACGCTTCCAACGCGTCAACGCGCCTAGATTAGTCCATGTCCATGCAAGTGAACGGAGCGTTCCCTCTTCGTCATAACTATCAAACCAAACATCCTTCACATTCACCGAGCGAACATTATGAAAGTAAAATATTTCTCGCTAGAAATGTTTCCATAAACGCATTTAATGGCGTAACTATGTTACTATTTCCACCCAGAAGAAAAAAGAAAGATGTCGGCCGTATGCTTCTGTGCAAGCTCACTACTCTCTGCCAGTGACGTCGGGTCAAGCTCCACGCTGATTGGCTACCGCGGCTAAGCGTCACGCGTTGGAGCGTTGAAAGTTCAATTTTCTGAACTCCGGGCGTTGGTGCGTTGGGCGCGTTACTGCGTTTACGTGCGTAATTACGTGCAACTGCCGAGCCCAACGCCCCCAACGCAACGCTTCAACGCTTCAACGCGTGTACCGCGCCTAGACCAATGGTTCCCTATGCAAAAATGCCGATTTTCAACGCCCCTAACGCGAGCAACGCGGTTGGTGTGGCCGTACCTTTACTCTCCTAAAAACACCCCTCTTACGCACTTATTGTATGTTGTATGTCCTGGCACCTAATGTACGCACATGTTGTATGATTTACGTCCTGGCACTTAAAAACAGTACTTAGCATTGCGTAGCGTCTTATCCTAGCTATATGTGCTGCATACGGGGAACGGGTTAACCGAGCAATTGTAAATAAAAAAAACATGTTTCTATGAATATCTTTACCGGCAGCGATATATTGTTGTTTCTCTTACCTCTAACAAATATACTTATAGTCGCTTTGGGTAAAAGCTTTTGCTGCTTTGGATAAAATGTCATTGCGTCTGTACTGCATGTGTCCATCAGTGTGTTGTGTGTCTTTACTGCATGTTAAGTTCTCTCCCTTTTTTGTGCATTCTCCACTTGATGGAGACAGGTGCATCCACTCAGAGTTCCTACTGGGTTTCTCTCAGTAAACAAATTGTTTTCTCTTTGTCTTCTTTTATTGAATTCTCAAATGATGTTAAGTTGCAAGTTATTCAGTTGTTAGCCAGGTGAAAAACCTTTATATCATAAAACCAGAAAAAGGTTGTTTTACAAGGTGAAATTAAATGCAAACAGAAAAATAAACATTGTTTTAAATGATTGCCTTTTTCCCTTAAATGTATCAAAATAAATGATCACACTGTTAATCATTCTTAATGTTATTTTTTAACCTTGATATTACAGTTCTAAATATAAATATATATAATATTTACTTAAAAAATATCATATCATGTACCACAACTCAATCCATTTAATTTAAACAAGCATCATATTATTCAATGAAAGTTCAAACATCGACCAAGCTGGGATTCCAAGCATTACCGACCGGCCCCGTGGCTAATGGTAGCGGGCTATTGCTTGCACAAACATTCAATTCAACTGTCCACAGTCTTCGTTTATGAGCTTGGTTTCTTACCGGCTGCCTCTCTGGTGTATGTAGATGCCTTGGTTGCACGGGATTACCAATGTTTTGGAAAGGACGAGCACCACACTTCTTTTAAGCTGCCATACAATGTACTTCCGTGTTTTGGTATTGTGTCTTGCCCTTTTTATAGTCCATGCGCAACATGGACTGTACAATGGTTCTTTCCGGTTTGTGGGTTTATTTTGGTCATTCCTTTGGTTTGACTTGACACTGCATGTGTCCATCATTGTGTACTTGTGTGTCTTTAATGCATGTGTCCATCAGTGTTTACTTGTGTGTCTTCAATGTATGTGTTTATCTGTGTGTACTTCTGTATCTGTTTGTGTGTGTGTGTGTGTGTGTGTGTGTGTGTGTGTGTGTGTGTGTGTGTGTGTGTGTGTGTGTGTGTGTGAGAGTGAGAGTGTGTGTGTGTGTGTGTGTGTGTGTGTGTGTGTGTGTGTGTGTGTGTGTGTGTGTGTGTGTGTGTGTGTGTGTGTGTGTGTGTGTGTGTGTGTGTGTGTACTCTTGGGTCTTATGCCTCATCACCCACAGCATTACTCTGCACATTACAAAGCCTTCATCACCAGAACACTTTCAAGACAATAGACCTTGGTGGCCGCCCCTGAACCATCAGGGGCCCGTGTGCACACCCATTCTCCAGGGACCCACGTACCTGTCACAACGCCCCAGCTTCATGTCTGAAAGCCCTGTTCCCCGCATACGCCTGGGGACCCAGCAGAGGTAACAGCAAGCTGTCAGGAATCACAATCATCTCCTCTAATTCTTCTGTTTGCCATGGCTGTTTGAACTCAACTTGTATAAAGCAATTTTATATCATTAATATAATTAATTGGTAAATGTGGGGACGTTTGGACCCCGGAGCACGAGGGCAAAACCACAGTATAGATTGAACTGTAGCGGAGAAACCTGTTGGTGTAGGGAGGACTTGGACTGGGAGTGGTCCAGAACCATGCTGATTGTGTCCAATCCTCTCTGTTACACAAGAGATGAAGAGGAATGAAGAATTACTCCACATTTCAAAGTCCACCCCTGCCCCAGAACCACAGCTCCATGCAGAACCCTGCCCAAGCTGCTGCCGGGAAACACAGGCAGTAGATCAGCATCTCATCAGTGGGAACATAATCCATTCGTGTTCAGCTTTATGTCTGAATGTTGGGAGTTTTTGTTATTTTAATTTCATTACAAAAAATGCCCGGTAGGCCCGAGGACAGCATCTGTAGGTGGTTATGTTGGTTAAAGGGTTTCACTCTACCGAGAGGTACAAGGACAAACCAACAAACACCTCATCACTCACACCGCAGACCCTCCTAGAGGCAGCGGCGGTGGCGACCGTGAATTCAGTCTGGAGAGCGATCGTTACGCTGTAGGTATCAATGGTTATCAAGGTGAAGTACGTTCAGTAACCTTGTATGAAGTTATGTCACAGTCGATCGATGGCTGTCATATTACACATCCTTCCAAATGAGTCGATACCTCCTTAGTGTGTTGACCTTCCTCTTCTGCAACACTCCCTTTTGGCTGCTCAGGTATTACAATGGATAAATTGTATGTGTGCTTTACCCACTATGGATACTATATAAACATTATGCAGCTGGTTCCCAGAAGCGAGGTAATTTATAGAAAATGGTCAAAAGCAATGTGCATGTGGATAAGCATGATGGGGAATGGAGCTCAGTCTACAGTCTTTGATATTCTAACACATTTTACAAAGGTAACAACATAAATTAGCAAATGAGCAGTTTAAAATTGAGTTAGAGAAGCAGCAGGTGATATATATTTGTATTTAAGCACACAGACACGCAAGCACACACTCAGACACAAGCATGCACACACTCATATTTGACTTTCACCCTTCTGTCAATTGTATGTCGAGAAGGAGAGTCGAGGGATTAACCATAGTAGAGGTCAAAGGTCACCTCTACAAAACACACTGATGTCATGAGCAGCCGAAGGCAGCTGTTTCATCTTGTTCAATCACGTCACACACACTGTCGCTTCCAATGCCCCTTTCTCTCCCCTCATTATCGATCAACGGCAGAACCATTTTAGACTTCAAAGAAAACCGAGACTGAGGTAAATCGAACATGATGCTGCTATTAATTTGACAGACACTGCATTCGAGATGAAAGTACACTTGTTCGGCCTTAAATCCTGTGTTGATGACGTAAGCAGGAAAGGCTCAGTGGTTTGAGATTAAACTCAATTTTCTGTCAATTTTACCTCGGATAAACAGACTCACATACTTCAACCCGGGGGTAACAGGAATGAGGCAGGATTATAAATCCTACCGATCAATTATACATTGTTAATAGCATATTGGTTAATAGTAGATGTGTTAATAGTACATCCGTTATATCTGCAGCCTAGTAGATGACAATTCATGCAATAGGTGATTCATGGCTGAACATTGACCTTTGCTTTCTGTGGACATGGACTGAAGTCCAAAGAGTGATGCACGTGACGGAGCTTAGGGGTGGCTGGGGGTAGGGGGGGATGGAAAGGTGCACCACAGTTGCCTCCAGCTATGTATGCACTTTCATTTGTCCCTCAAACCCGTTGGGAGACCACGACAACGTCATGACCAACGTCATGAAGTTGTTTCCAGGCATAGGATAATTGCATTAGGAGATCACAAGACTAGGGTCAATGTAATTGTATATTAAAAGTGTGCAGATGGACCTATTACTTAGATACAGTACCCCTGCAAATAGCCTCGGGACATTTGCAAATGACACACACACAAACACAAGCACACACACACATACACGCACACACACTCTCATACACACAAACACACACACACACACACACACACACACACACACACACACACACACACACACACACACACACACACACACACACACACACACACACACACACACACACACACACACACACCATAACAACAAAGCAACAATAGAGTAAATGAAGGGGAGAGTTTGACAGTGAGACTGAATCGAGACTGCAAGACTGCAATTTCGGCGCATTCTCCTCGGTCTCCCATGAATCATTCATACCATACACTCACAGAGATAGTCCTCAAACTGGAACCACATTTGCACGTGCTGCAATTCAATAATTGATCAGACATGATATACATACATGGCCACTAAACTGATCCAAATGACTGCTTCCACGTGGCTTTCTCACTACAGATTCAAAGACATATTGAACTCTTTTGGTGTATTTTGGTGTAAGTTCCGGGGAGAGCGAAAACTTTGATCCCAGATAAGAAAAGACCGCAAGCCGTGATCTCGCATTCTAGCGCATCAAAGAACAAACACGCCAGTGTTACATGACGCAATGATAGGCAACCCCTTACCTTCTCATCGGTGGAGAACCGCCGTGTGTGACCCGCTCCTGCCCCTGCGCTCTGATTCATCTTTCAGCACCTCGGAAAGCCCCTCCAAACGGAATCCAAAAGCCCTGGGAAAACCAGATCAAACGCAGAGTGCCTTTGCAGTCCGCGCCCTCGAGGAATATGTCCTGCAACTATCAAAGTTGTTTAGATGAGAATTAGCTGCATATGTCGCGGGGGACTCGTTTAGACCGGTTCAATACTAAAGTGCGTCTTAACCGCTATGGCATGCGTGGTTTCTCAGCCACTGACGCGCTATGCGTAAAGACGCGCTCTGCCGGTGCGCTGGCTCTGTGAGTGCAGGCGGGTGATTCATTCATCCGCGAGAAAATGTCGTATGAAGACGAATTCTGCATCCTCTGCACGAGATGCAGAAACATAGCTGCTTAGCCTACATAGAGCAACGCAGTTTAATTAAGGATTCAATGGCGATGTAAATGCAAAAATGAAATGTTAATTGAAACAACATCTCACTACTTATTCAGCAAGGCAATCAAACATTCTCTCTCTCTCACACACACACACACACACACACACACACACACACACACACACACACACACACACACACACACACACACACACACACACACACAGACAGACAGACAGACAGACAGACAGACAGACAGACAGACAGACAGACAGACAGACAGACAGACAGACAGACTGACTGACTGACTGACTGACTGACTGACTGACTGACTGACTGACTGACTGACTGACTGACTGACTGACTGACTGACTGGTGTGTGCTACAAACAGTCTTAGCTGTTGTCTGTTGATAACTGGTTGATCTGGAGAAAGAGACTCCCTCCTCACCAGATGAACCCCCCATTGAACCCTCTGGTAATTAGGACCAAATCCTTGTTTACTTTCATAATATTTGCACTGTTACCTCATGGTCTAAAGCAGTGGCGCCAGGAACTAGTACACACATTTGTCAAAAGGGGTGCCAGCGTTGGTGGCCAGGTGGCCGCGCCCCCCCCGGCAGCTCCACGTCATCACACTCACATGTCATACCAATGTCATAACATGCTAAGCAGCCTCCCCACTCTAAAGTGGTCCACAACTCTCACACAAATAAGAAACGAACCATATATGCAGCCACAATACATGCAAGCACAATGAATACCTATTTTAAACACGTGCACGTAACATGCACGTAACCACCCATGACATAAAACACCATGGGAAGAAAAACACACAACCGGCATCTGAGATACAGAACATACACATATAGCAGCATCCCAGCCGAGCCTCCTCCCCTGTACTCTCAGGGCAGGGAGGACACTCTACTGAAGTAAGTGTGTGAGGAGATCCAGACCAGCTCTGCAGGGGCATTGCTGGATGTGTTGGAGCAGTATCTGTGTTGGATCTCGCTATAGCTCCAACCATCCTCCATGGGAGCCCAGGCATCAATAAATAAAGCGCTTCCCTTCTGTTGCTCCCATCATACCACACTTTGAAGAGCAGCGGCTGGCCGCCTGCACCACATGAAAGCGCTTGCACACGCAGTTCTGGAGGGAGACAGAGTGAGGCGGAGAGTGAGAAATGCCACAGTTTTGATCTCGAGAGGAGTTGGGGATCTCAATGTCTCGGTTCATTTAACAAACTTCTAAATGTCACCAGGAAAAGTTCAGGACGAAACCCATTCCTAATCAATACATATAATACCTGATCACTTAAGACAAGAATAAAAGGATGAGCATTCCTGCCTTGTTTACCGTATCAGCATGTCAACCCATATAAGTTAAGATGCATGGGCTCTTCACTGCTACTGAAAAACAGCTAGGAGAAGCATCCCAGATGAGCGTGACGGATTACTACCCAGGCCGTTAGAGCCCCTGAACCTGACCAAGGCCCCTGACCCTGACCAGGGCCCCTGACACTGACCAGGGGCCCCTGACCCTGACCAGGGCCCCTGACCCTGACCAGGGCCCCAGGACCTGACCAGGGCCCCAGACCAGTGCCCTGAGTCGCTAGGAGCTAGTGATTGTTTTGCATTATTTTTAGTATGCATTTATGTTTCGTGATAAATATATGTCTGCAAGCTTACACATGTATCAACATATATTGATTGTTAAAAAGAACGAAGTCCCTGGGCACATGCCTTTTGATTCTCAGGTGCTGGTGATGTGCAGCCAGCAATAGTATAAAGCCAAAAAAAGTGTAAAATCACTGCACACTGGTAAGCTGATTTATTTATGTAAACAACGGTTTTGGCTGTTGGTTTGTGAAACAATCTTGCAGTTGTAGAAGAGTAGTCCTAAGAGCAACTTTTTATTGCTGCCATTGATCAATTGGTCAGCTGTCTTGACCTCAGACTCACATATATATATATATATACACACCTTCCATCCGCTTGTGGTTGTATTTGTATCTGAGTCAGAGTTTATGCGGCTGTAGTTGGACGACAGGAAGGAACTGCTATTATGCGTCATGAGGCCTTGATGGTTAACGTTGCAGTAACCCCTTGTTTCACAGGGGGAGATGAGTATGAGACGTTATAATGAGAAATGCTGGATATTGCGCTTAACCCTCTCCATGCCACTGTCAACCACATAAGGGCTCCCCAGACGCTGCCAACATCCACACCAGCAGGACGGTGGCGTTGTCATCTGTATTCTCCCACTTCTACAGTTTGTGCTCATTGCTATGGGATACAGATACTGCCTACCTGACATAATGCACCCCTACCCACGACTAAACGAGGACTTGCTCTCTCCTGGTCCCAGGTCCTTCTGGTGTCTTTCATATTCTCCTGGGTTACAGGTAAAGGGGGTGGCATGGGGTAACAGGGGTGTCGTCGATTGTGGGCAATTGGAGACCTTTGAGACGCTAACTGGCTGTAGGGGTCAGCAATACTGGACTTGGACTTGACCTGGATATAGACCTTAAAGATTCTGATGTGCAGGTTGAAGCAATTAACCTGAAATTAAATTTTCAAATTACTTCTTGGCTCTAACCCCCGTAAAATTCGAGAAGATATACTATATTGTATAACCAAACGTCCCACCAATATTTATACCACTTGCTTACTCTCTATATTTCATTCATGGTTTTACATTTATAATTTTATTTTACTTTACATTTAATTCTTCATTGTTCAGGCATTACAGAACTTTCATGGTCATAAATAAAAAATACGAACTGCAGTTTAATTTCTTTGTTTGTTCTTAAATTGAGGTAGAATGGAGCAAAGACCCCTGGGATTGGGAAATGCGTTTATCCAATAAACAGATGGAGGTCAAGTCTATTTTCGAAAAAATGTAGGGGGATATATGAGTGGCCCCAAGTTGAATGGTATGACCCAAGATACGTCAGACAGCGAAAGCGCGCATATTCAACGGTACTGTCACGTTAAAATTGTACCGGGGGCGAAAATTGTACCGGCCTACGTCATCAGTTGTTGACAACTTGACAACCAATTACGTAAGGGTTGTCCGTTGCCGGGCAGGTTTCAAAAAACATTCGGCTCATGTTTCCAAAGACGAAATAACATAATACAGATAACGGGTCGGCAACAGACGATCGCGTCGTCTGTTGCCAGGCAGGTTTGGAATTTGTCAACAACTGATGACGTAGGCCGGTACAATTTTCGCCACCGGTACAATTTTAACGTGACAGTACCGCCTTGTCATTTGTTTACCCAGGTGCCATTGCAACACCATTGCTACCTCTTATTGGCTGAATCTTTGAGAACGTTGTAGACTCAATCAATATAAGTCGCGGGGAGACGAAGCTCTGTCCGTTTGTATATTTCATTTACGTGACCATATTTTTGGTTAAAAAAAAAGAATCAAAGAACCAGTTCTTCTTGTTTTGGGGAACCAGTTCTTGTCGTTCACATTTGGGATTCGTTCGTTGTAACGAATCGGTCGCGACCGACTCATCCCTAGTGTCTATGCATGTGTGTGCGATTCCCCCCTCTGTGTCACAACCTAGGAATATCATTCTAAACATTCTAGGCCGTGTAGAATGCATTTAGGAAGTCTGCAAGGACTTTTCCATGCTGTTTTCCAATATCCATACTGGAAGTATGGATATTGTACACTTAAACGAAGCACACTATCCGCACTCACTAAATGCGCTAGTTTTCAGATGTCAGTGTTGTTCCAAATCGAATACTCCGTGGTGCACTAACCGGAAATTACGATCACGACTGCCGCCGCGACTCCTCCCCCGCAATAAACATCCCGCTTTGAACGGTGAACTCTTTACGCCTAGCAGCTATAAAAAGCTATAAAAACTACAAAATGACTCTGTTAATGCAGACTATGTTGAAAATGTGCCGACTTTGGCTCAGCCTGGCTCCACCCTCTTCCGCTACGTAGCAAAGATGGCTGCCGTTGAGTACGAAAAGTGTAAATTGCCACATGTGATTTGACCGTTTTGAGTACACTTTCGCCCGATCTGAATCGGAACACCCTACGTACTCAAACTTAGGCTAGTAAGTACGGATAGTATGGATATTGGAACACGGCATGTGTCTTCAAAAATCCAGCATGTCGAACAGATTTGTCTCCAAACCTAAGAATCTATTAATTATCATACAATGTATACATTTGCTGTTGATATCCCTTACTGGCCAGCCCACGTTATGGACAATGTTTTTTCCCAGATTCTCAAAGCTCGTGCTGTAGTTTAGTATCTCAATCTGGAGGAGGAGCCTCCGAAAGGGATGTAAGTGACTTCTCTGTCTCCCACCAGCCCAGACGTGAACAACTCCCTGACCAGTGTTTGCATAGTTTTACCATTTCAAAATAAGTATTGTATAGTTTTATATTTGACAATGCCATTCCTCCTCTTCCTCTTTCCTCTTGTAAATCAGACTCATTCAGGGTTTATTCAAATTCAACCGTTAATTCTTAACTACCTAGTTAGACTGCTTAATAACTAACACAGGACAAAACAAACAGAAACATCATAGAGAAATAGTTAATCTTTAAAGATACTATAATTTTAACTATAGTTATTTTACTCCACTGCGATACATTCAAAATATCCACTTGGCAGGGCTAGTCTTAATATTTTGGAGCACTTGATTCATATTATTTATAACCAGATATTTCACCCCCGATGGGAACCATTTCGTGGAAATGCTGCATTGTCAGCAGGGAAGTAATCCTTTTAGACCTGTTATTACCTTTGATTTGCCAGCTGATTTTGCAGCCTGAATTCTCAGAAGAATTCTCGACAATTACACCTTAAACAAAGTAAGCAGTGTTTGATAGGAACAACAAATGGTTGTCCCCATTCAAAAAAATGTATGCTTTCTACCTCAAATCCTCTTAGATTTAAAAAGAGGTTCCACAAACAGAGTGAAGAGCATCAGGGACAGAAGCTCACCCTGTCTAGCCCCACGACCCAGACAACAGAAGAGGGATGTGATGCCATTCGGAAAAGCGCTGCCTACAGGGCTGAATGTAGTACCCTAACCCAGGGGTTCTCAACCACTGGGCCGCGGATCGGTAGCGGGCCGCAGAGTATTGGACAGCGGACCACAGAGATTTAAAAATACAAATTCTCGTCTTGAATCTGCGGATCGCTTGCATAAGTGCTGGTGTTTTGAGGAGGCATGCTCTGGTAACAAGGAACTGTTCCTTGTTTTCCAGATGGTATTTAGACTCGAAGTCACATCACACATATTTTTACGGGTCAACAGTATTTTCACAGAATTTGCTAGAATTGGCTTGAGTTATGGTCTTAATTTTATCGTTTTCAAGAGGACCTGGCCATCTCAGACTTGACATGTTTCAAAGCAGTGACAAGTTGTGAGGTGACCTCCCCCTCCCTCTCACAACACCTCGATCGAAATTTCAATCTTCCGCGTTTTACTGTTTATTCAACTTTGAATTCCAGATTCCTCGATTTTTTAATATGCTTATTGCATACTGTTAACAGAAGATGAACACGCTCATCTTTGTTTTTATTTGCTTGATGTTTTAGGTCAAGGACTTTTGGGCTTAAGGCTTTTCACCCCCTTGCCGGGGGCGGGGTTGCATCTCCTCTGCCCGTTGCGGGCGCTGGCTATGTACGTGAAATGCTTGGCCGCATTCCGTTCCACACCGCTGTTGTTTGTGTGATAAAGCGACGCTGGGAGGGGCCAGCGTCAGCGGGTTTCTTGCTAGATTTGCGAGGGTGTTTGCTTAGCCTACCCCCGGCAGGGCTTAGCGCAACCGTTGGGTGTTAAAGCTCAATCGTCACAGGGTGTGGCGGCCGCTTGGATATGGCGACACATTAGTGCCATAAAGCACTCATGTGATAAAACATGCATTCGGGCGTATTATATCATATCACACGCGTAGATATTAATTGCGAGCGCGCAAATTATCTCTGCGCGCGCGCGCACTCAGAGCGCTGCTCCCCGAGCGAGGAAAACAGCTCCTCCAGAGCATTACCTCGTTGGAAGCGAGAGCGGGAAATATGTTGTTTGTGGATTTAAGGGATAATTTTTCATGCAAAGAGTTCGACCGTTTATTGTGCAATTGTTCAGATAAAGGCTGTAGATAAAACACAACGAGAAAGACTACACGGCTCGTATGTGACGTCACGCTCCCTGCGACTGGCGTGGAGAAGACCGACAATCTTCCCATCGGCCTAACTGAAACTCTGCACGTGCCCCGACTTATAGTGGTTTTCACCTCTTTCGATGCTTTTATCCTCCCCATGGAAAAAGCGGTGAAGTGGGGCAGAGAGATTGCCATCTCTGTGCCGAGTTCCAAGTGCGGGTGTGGTGACGTATATCATATGCGTCGAGAGCAGCGAAGAGCTGTAGTTCACAAAGCGGCCTCACATAAAACCTAAAATTATCAAACTTCTTCACGAAAATTTTTAGTTTTCTTTGCATGAAAAATTATCATTTAAATCCACAAACAACATATGTGTAATCCAGGGCATATAAAGACTGGGACCAGAAAATAATTATTTTCTCTCCATTGACACCCATTCATATTTTTCGATCTCATAGGTCCCATGAGCTCTACCGGAAGGGGCGTGACTTCGCCACTCTATATCACTCCTGCCGTTTTTCAAATGAGAGCGGACGAGAGAGGATCCTATTGGCTCGCCAGTTGGCGAGTTGGACCTAATAGAATGGCGAAGTCACGCCCCTTCCGGTAGAGCTGGCGATCTCTCTGCTCCACTTCACCACTTTTTTTCAAGGCGAGGATAAAAGCATAGAAAGAGGTGAAAACCACTATAAGTTGGGGAGAGTTTTAGTTACGTGCCATCTCTATGTGCTATCTCTGTGCCGAGTTCCAAGTGCGGGTGTGGTGACATATCATATGCATATGTAGTTCACAAAGCGGCCTCACATAAAACCTAAAATTATCAAACTTCTTCACGAAAATTTTCTTTGCATGAAAAATTATCATTTAAATCCACAAACAACATATTTGTAATCCAGGGCATATAAAGACTGGGACCAGAAAATAATTATTTTCTCTCCATTGACACCCATTCATATTTTTCGATCTCATAGGTCCCATGAGCTCTACCGGAAGGGGCGTGACTTCGCCACTCTATAGAAGCTGTGTTACTATGTTTATTTCCTATTTTTTCATGGATTCCATCAAATACAGATTGAGCAAGAGTTTGCAGACTGACTATTTTCTCTTGATCATCACTTTGTATGATCTAAGGAGGATTTAGTGTTTTATTTTAGATGATGTGTTTTGCACATCCTCGGCTTTTGAGACTGCTGTGACTTAGGTCTTTGTGACTGAGGGCCAGCAGGAGGACATTGATTGGGCACCGCTCACAGCTTCACCTTAGCCCATAAGGCGAGCTTAGACGGCGTAGCCTACATGAAATAGAATGATAATTACGATATTATAACTCTCGTTCTATGATTGTAGGAGTAGCCGTCTAGTTTCCCACCTGCTCTACCCTCAAAATGCTAAAAGAATAGTGTGGGGGACGAACAGAGCTTTGTGCCACCTTATATACACAGTGTTGTGGGAAATGTGCACGTTGCATGGGACAAGCCCATGAGGCGAAGCCTAGACGGCTACGCCCACAATCATAGAACTAGAGTTATAATAAAATAACTATTTTTTTTTAACAGAAAGAGGGCATATTCTGCCCTCTTATTGTATTTATTTAATTTAGCTGATAATTCACAAATCTTGAACCGCTTTTCAGTGGAAAGTTATGTCTAATTCTCCATATTTATAAAATGAAAAATGAAAAAGTAGTTTTCTTCTTCAGAAAAGTACTGTGTGAAATTTTCCTAGCCTACCTCTTAAGTATGACTTTAAAAATTCCCAAACTTTCCCAAATCTTTCCCTTGAGCCAATATTAAGCTAAAAATATTATTTAAGGTAATCCTCAAGAGCACCTTTAAATGTGTCCTGAAGCAGCAATGCATTTAGTCTCCAATTTAGGCTCCGCTCGCTAACTAAGGGATAATGTATAGAACGCCGGTCATTATCGGGAAAATAAGTGAGTCAATAATGACCAGCAACGTTCTATACATTATCCCGCTTATTACACGGCTACTCAAAAAAATTACTTCAAACGGTGCGTCTTTTTGCAATTACTATTCGTAGTGTTGATCAGTAGGGAAATAGTCCGACAAAGACGTTGACGTCTCTTAGCAACCAAATACGCTGGGGTTGATGAGTTACCGGACTACTTGCGGAGTAATACCAAAGACATGAATCCGAGGCAAAAAATCCCCTTTCCTTGACAGCGGTCATTATATGCTTAGCAACGGTGAATCATCCTAAAATAATTCACCGCCGGAAGTCGTGAAGGCCCATGCAAGTGAACGGTTCGTTACGTAGCATTAAAGGTTGGGTACGGAATTCGCTTTTTTGGCCATTTTTGCAAAATTACTTGAAATCCTTATCATAACCCGCTTACAGCCACTGAGTCAGAAGTACTGACATGAAAATTAAACTTGTCAATCATCTGTGGAACGGGCAGGGCTCGAAAAACTCCAGCCAATCATTTGGATTGCCACCTCGTTGCATTGGACAGTAAGTACGTCAATCAAACGGTCGTACTGCACTCCCCCGCGCCCCGCGCGCGACCCCTTCGTGCAGTACTCGTGACCCAGAGCTCGTGACCCAGAGCAAGCTCCTGTTTGTTGTTATCCTGCGGTATCTGTCTGGAACTAGTTAATCCACATTTGGACCTAGCAGTAGAAGACAATTTCCATGGCAGACAAGACGCCACCATCCCCACCACCACCACCAGCAAAGAGAAGGAAAACTCTTTTTCAGAGAGTAATTGATAATAAAAACGCTGAAAGAGAAAAACTGAAATCAAGAATAATCCTAGGCGCTGCTTTTGAACGTTGGCGGCAACTGAAGGACGAGAAGGGTCTAAAAACCGATGCTTGTGTGGCGGTTGACCTAGTTTCAAAGTTTATACCGTTTATACTCGGTAATACCGGTGTTGAGACGAGTGTATTACTCGGTGTGAAAATGTCCACACCGCGGCAACCCTAGTGAAAACCAGGACTTCCAATACAATTATATGAAACAAACATACATTTTCTAAAAATAGTAATGATTTATGTGACCGTTTAATGTTTATAACATCTGGTGCAACCATAGCCGCGAGAACGTATTCTCAGCAGGGGGTGCTGGAAAAAAAAACCCGGCCTGCACTAGACTCGCAACTCGTCACATTGATAAAAAAGATATATAGCAGCGCAGCTCAATTACACCAGTGCATGCTCGCAAAGTTGAAAATCGATCGTTGTGTTCACTTCCTTCACACCATGGTTCACATCCAGCTGCTCACAGAACAAGTTTAGCGCACCACCGCTACCCTCACACTTTTTCATATAGCCTTTTTTCAGCACTAGGACATATCAGCATTAAATAAATGCTGCGTCTCAACATGCCTTGGACAGCAGCGAGGATGACTCGCTTTGCCACGGGCCGAAACAGTTCGGAGCGACCACAGCCAGAGCGAACACAGCGGGGCAGAGGAGTGTCAGGAAGTCTTTGGTGTACACATCAGTACGGCCTTTTTGCACTACTGTTTAGTGGCAATGCAGTGTTTTATTCTATGCCTTTTTATTTTCGTATATTATTTCAATTAATACAATTTATTTATTCATGAAATCAAGATCTGGTCTTCAAATCTTTTTTCCAAATATAGGTCGTATCAATGGGGTTTGTGTTTATATTCGGACCAATACGGTACAGCGGACGCTCACATGACGTTAAGCATTTCCTGGTGCATAATGTGACGCTTCAGAACCTAAAATCCCGTTTCTCCCCGTTGATACGACAACACATAACCGGCGTTTTCAGAAATCTCCACTTTGGCTGGAGTTTTTAGAAATGATCTTTTTCTGTGATAAGACAGGGCCTCGGACAGGGGGTGTTGCAGCACCCCCAAAACCCCTACTTCCCGCGGTACTGGGTGTAATTTACAGCTGAATGTAGTGCCATGTTGTTAAACGAAAACCTACGCTAGCCTGGCTCGCTCTCGCGCATCTCTGTTCGCGCTCGTGCATGATTGCGCGTCCAGGTACTTGGAATGGGTGGAGTCAGAGTCAGCGTTGAAGGAGAGGGGGTAGGACCATTTGAGTTGTGTATTTTCAAAATCTGCTGGCGTTTCGCAAATCGCGTACCCAACCTTTAAGAAGAGCCGTGTAATAAGCTAGCAATTCTGACCCAATGCTTAGCAGCTCTTGCTTTGGAATTGGTACCCGTGGTTGCCATTCTGAAATTCTGCTCTAAAGTAGTTGGAAGCATTTTTAAGAAAAAAATCTGGGGTTCAGGCAGATGAACGCTGTTAGAAGTCCAGCTTTTTCAGCGGAAAGAAGAAATATAAGAAATATGTGGATTCTGCTGCTATTTTTTATAAGTATAGGTACTCATAGGTAGCCTTGACTTCGAGTCTCTCTTGTGAGTACCCATAGAGTAAGGAAGGCCCGAACAACTTTTGTACACCAATCCGTTGGCTCAGAAGCTGTGAGTAGGTGGAATAGTCTTGAAACGAGTCGAAGAGCGTAACGGGCAACTGGATGAATGGCTGGGTGCACCAAAGGATCTGAATGCACATGGACGTGAGGGGGCTGAAGCACTGGAAGCAATGCAGCAGGTCACACTACTCTATGGGTAGCTACACCATCGCTTCCAGCTGACGTTCTTTAGCGAAAAGCTCTTTGATCGGCACCACACCTCGCTAATTCTCTGCTTTAATTTCCTTCTCTGATCAAACTGCTTCCATGAAACATTTCTTATTTTGTCCTTCTATTCTAAAACCTGTAAATCCTTTTTGGTTTACTTTTTTTTACCACATTTATTTTTCATTTTGATCTTTTATTCATCCCTTTAATCTATGATGAGTTCTTGCTGTGTTTTGTTTCAGTTGGTTATCATACATAGCCCATTATTGACTCTTGTTGTGAAAGGCACGTGTGTGAACAGGCCACTCAGTTGCCCTGGTGATGCATGGGGGGGAAGTCCAGCCCCTGACAGCCGAGCAGTGCGCCCGTAACTCGGGGGGGGGGGGGGTGATACATGCTTTTTAATCTTACACATCTTCGCCTCTGCCCTTTTCCATTTGTATTCATACACAGTGTGAGATTTCTCTCATCATATTCAGATCAGTTTGCCTTTCAACCCCCCCACCCCTCACCCCCTCCTCCCCCAAAGCCATGGGATGGTGCTTTTTGCCCCAGGCTATGAGTCACAGAGCGGAGGACACTTTGAGGTGGATGGGTGAGGTGGAGGTTTCCTGCCAAGCGCAGCCTTAATCACGGCTTTAAGCCAATGAGGTGTCAGAGTTATTCCTCAGCCGTACAGTTTGTTATTCATCACTGCTTGCCTATTCCGTCTTTCTGTTGAAGAGGAAGAAAATGAGGACTTAATGGAGGCCTTCAAGACGGATGATGTGCTTTTGACACTGTCGAGACTTCATTATTAGAATCCTTTTATGACTCTCGCCTTTGTAGTCCATTGTTGTTGGAGAAACGCTATGTCTACACCGTTTCGCCGATTTCCGCTGTCAAGTCAACAAGCTTGACAGCCGCTCACTAAAGCTCATTAAAGAATCTCTCTCTCTCTCTCTCTCTCTCTCTCTCTCTCTCTCTCTCTCTCTCTCTCTCTCTCTCTCTTCTCTCTCTCTCTCCCCCATCAGGCCGACCACAACACTGTCACTAAAACAGCCACCAGGGCAATGGATGCTTTTTCTTTTCATGGAAAGGAGGGATAAAAAGAGGAGGAAGACGCGTTCCTTTACTTGATGGAAACCCTAGACTAGCCATCACAAGGAGTTAATCACCTTTATTTCCTTGATAGGAAACTGTGATTAGCCATAACGGAACTATATCATGCCAGCAATTTTTCCTGTGTTTAACAATAACATAAATTATACCTCATTTCTTTTCAGCTGGATATACCGAATGCAATAGCAAACCACAAATAAAAGGACTAAATTAATTGCTCTACATGATAATCTTAAAAAAGGTACCCAAAAAACATTTGTCGAAACAAACAAAGAGAAAAGTGTTATGAGCTTTTTAATTACTTGGCCATACAAGGCACTTCAAGGCCATACGCCAGGTAAGCAAGTCCAAGGCCTTGCTTCAAATATAAGGAGTTATTTTAGTCAGAAGGCCGCAGGTTGCTGCTACAGTGACACCAGTGGCGGAAAATATAAAGCAGGATAATGACACAACAATCAACCTTGATTCGAGTGACACCAAACCATGCTATTTTGTGATTGAGACCATTCTATGGCTATATTCTGCAAGATTGCACTGAAGTTACAGAGTGAAAAAATATAGTTCCTGAAAAGAAAAGGAATGTGCTATCAATGCCTAACCACCAGGCCTGGCGCCACAAGGGGGATCCCCGCTCACCTCACATTTCATGTGTGGACGAATTAACGGTCGCGCAATCATACTGTCAGTGTGACCAAGCAGTAGCACTAGTCTAGCTGTCTGGTTTTAAAATGGATATCCGAAAATTTATCACATTTGGGGTTTCAAAAGGATCTACATCAGAGGACCCTGGAAGGCAAGGGATATATACCTTTTAACTGATGTGCTGCCGTGGACTGCCGGAACCTTTAATGGGCTTTGCTTAGGTCCATTATAGCGCTTACTTTACCATTGCCATAGCAGATTTACCCTTGGTTTTGTGGCATTGTATTGCAACAATGATGAAGTTATTATATAAAAAGTTATAGTTTACAGTAAAGTTCATATAGCTTTGAGTTTTGTCGGTTCTTGTGCGCATTGGCAGTGCACTGTTTGCGTGTGTTTGTCACAATAGCACTACATCGGCGAATTTTACGCGGTGGGTTTTTGGCAACGCCCCATCTCCATATTTCGTCGCCCCCTGACTGTTTTAAAGCTGACGCCGAGTCTGTGCCTAAAAAAGGGACACTGGACCAAGGTTGAAAGAACCTTGTGAGCTAAAAGTTCGGAGCCAAAAGCTAGCAGCACCAATGTTGGATGCCAGGGGCAGTAGAAGAGATTAGTTTGAAAACAATTGGAGAGGATAAGCCTGTGAGGACTCACATAGTGGATGGATTGGAGGTAAGCAGTCTCCATGGCAACCACTGCTTCTCATTAGAGATTACCCCCCAAAGCTTAATACCAGTAAGCATAAGCAAGGATAAAATCATGACACGAACTGAGACTGTGGCATTACCTCATAGATTCAGATTCATGCATCACAAAAAAACTGAAACCTTGGCAGCAGTTCACACATTGACCAACAATGACCTAGTGTAATCTCCAACAAGATCTCAGTGGCAAATCTGAAGGAGCTTATCCTAAAGCACTACAATCAGGACTTCTCAGAGCAAGGCTATGACAAGAAACCTAAGCACTCCAGACATTTGATTGCCAAACGATAGACAGTGCGGCAAGCTCTAAGCCTTTTCATAAGATTTCGGAGGGAGATTTACAGATGACGTCCATTATATCCCAAAAGAGCTGATTCCAGGATCTTTGCATCATAAGCAGCTGCTGGGACTGCAATATCACATAGGTCTTTACACAGTTAGGGCAATAATGGTTAAATGAGCTCGACAAGTTGTTGACTTAACATCTCAGCAGTATGGCTATTGAGAGCTGACTAGCGCATAACTGTACAAATTATGCGATATGAACAGCAAGCTACTTTCTTGCAACATCCGAGGCATCACCCCTACTGTATTGGTAATGGGTAGAGCAAGAGCTCCACTAAAACGCTAAACAAAGAACTCCAAGAAGGTACTGAAGTACATGCAAAATATTCAAGAAGGTTCCTGACATGGTGCACTCAAGGTGCACTCAATCCTGCAGAGGGTGCCTCACCCCTTCAATAAATCTGAAAAGGCCCAGAATTCCAATGAGAGACTGGGACAACCAGGCCAAAATCCCCACAGCAACACGTTTCTCTTGAAGATGAAGAATCTGAGGTTAAATAAGAAGTTACCACTTTCATAACTTGCGCAACCTGTGGTTTAAATCCTATCTTCAAGCTGATTGACATTTCTCCACCTGGGATAGCCTGAAGATGTGTGTCTCCTTTATATGAACAGGAAGATTAAAAAAACCAAGCTTCTGACCTACAGCAGCAACACAGGGGGGATAGACTGACCTGACCTCAGCTCACTGCTTCAAACCTCTCAGGCCAAGGTTTTGAACATGCAAAGAAAAAGTGTAAAGAAAAGTAGTAGCATCCTGAAACTGGATCCTGTTTTGCACTCAAAGTCATTTAAGTCATTGAGCTTGAGTCCAAGTCAAGTCTCATGTATTTGGTCACAAGGCAGAATCAAGTCTCAATGCTCTTATGGTTGTAATAGGGTTGCATCGATACCACCTTCCGTTTACCAATATCGACTCTGACTTTACGCATCATCAAATGGGCTGATACCGAGCACCGATCCAAAACCAATTACATTATTATACTTAAATAGAAAAATGTAAATAGTGAACTTATAAACTTTAAATTCTCTCCTGTGATAGGCTCTGCATCTATCCATATATGCAGGCAGAGAAAAGGGCAGGTACACTGTTCATGGGTCCTCTACCAGGAAAGCAGCTTCGGTAACCAAGCATAATGCACAGTTAAAGTACTGTGGGTTTTTATAGAACAAATGGTTCTCATTTTATTGCATCTGGATTGTTTATGAGAACGGTGTGACCACCAACAAAGGAATGTGCATCCACACACAATGGTTAATACATGGCCTGTGACTGGTTAATGAAGTAATGAACATCTAACACTCACCCGTGACCATGTGAACCAGAAGCATAAGGTGTAGTTAGACATTTCCTTAATGTTAATGCACCAAAAAAATACAAAATAAAGATTGTTCAGAGTCCAAGTAGAGTATCAAGTCTTTTGAGGTCAAGTCGCAAGTCAGTGAATGTGCGACGTAAGTGCTCATCGAGTCCCATTCGCAAACTCAAGTCCCCCGGCTCTGGTTCCAGCCGAGGACATCTTGAGGGAAGGTGGAAGGCTGAGTAAAATGACAACGCCAGTGACGTCTAAGCATCCGGCCATTCTGCCAAAAGACAGCAATCTATCCAAACTACTTCTGACCCACGTTCACAAGTTAGTGGGGAAAATCAAATGTTCCCCAAATCCAACTCTGCTACTTGAAATATAGTGACTTTGCTTCTGACACTGGCATGCTTCTGCGAGGGATCAGAAAATGTCTGAAAATGGCACACATTGAGAACTGTGTAAGGGAGAGACTCATACACTATGTACACCATAGTGAGACATGTCCTAGATTACGAGGGGCTGCAAACAGCACTCTGCCTGGTAGAGGCCAATGACTGCGCTATCACCATTGTATCAGATGAAATAATCGGACGACCCTTATGCCAAATCATCCAGTACAACTCAAAAGCATTCTGCCAACCGGATCGTTTGAGCAACAAGACTCCTACTCAAGAAGGGTCTGGAGAAAAATCTGGTGTCTCCAGTCTTTTCTGGAAACGATGAGAGCTATCTTCCAAGAAAGGGAAGTTAGGGAAGAACCTGAAACCAGCTGACACAGTCCTGATAGTGGATGACACAACACCTGATAATTCCAGGCTCATGGGATTGATTGAGGGAACCATGTTCCAAAATTATGATTATGACACTATTTCATTTAGAATAGGGCAGACCTGTGGAATAAGTAGGAAGGAAATGCGAAGACACTCTTTTAACTTGATTGCAATGACTCTCTTTTGATTTAGCCAATTTTGTGTCCTCTTTCTATTGGAAAATCTGGAATACTTTCATTCTTTTAACCTTTCTTGAAATACTTACTTCGCTTCAAGTCCTCGTTTTCATGTACTCGTCCTTACGGCCTCAAGAGGGTTTGGAGAAGTATCAACACAGCCCTGAGGCAGTGTTGAATAAACTCCAGGGAGCAGAGGCTCCTCTAGCAGTCAATGTAACCAAAGGTAATGCTACTCAATATATATGGCACAAAGAATATAGAAACCATTTAAATAAATCCAAATAATGGCTTGATTGAATACCCTTTGTGCAGCCCTTCATATTTCTCCTACTTGACAGCCTTATATTCATCCATTTGATGAGGGTAGGCCGGCCTCTGGAGGACCACATGCTGTTATTTGGTTTGTTCGCCTCTCCTCCTTTGCACTGATTAGCTCGCTTATTTCGTCAAATCAGAACTTTCATCGTCACAAACCAACACCAAGTCTACCTCTAGTACCCTCTTCTAGTCTGCAATCCAGGGCGTACTTCACTGCTTTTGTGCAAGTGCTTCAGTTCACTTTGTACAAAACAGTTTTTACCTTTCTTATGTTTCTATTATAGATGTTTTTGCATTACAAAAGGTCAACAATGACAATACTTCCATATTAAAAATTCAATACTTTTGATCTTTTGAAGGTTTATCCATGGTTGGGAATTGTCTTCCCACCAGTATAATAAACCAAGGCCCTTCTAGTACTTTTTCAATTTTATATATATTTCTCTTTCAAGAGAATTTCAATGATGGACTTTTGCCAAAGTATTTTTGGTTCATAATTTTACTGAAATAGGATAAACTGCATTTTCTCACTGCTGCTTGAATGTTTTTGTGTTTACACACACACACACACACACACACACACACACACACACACACACACACACACACACACACACACACACACACACACACACACATACACACACACACAGCTAGGGGTCTGTTAACCATCCTACAGCTCTCCTAGGCAGGTTACTCTCTCACTTGGTTTTATCCGAGTGGGAAACAAGTGTATGTAAATATATAATATATATATATAAAATTTAGATTGGCGGTTGATACGTCGGCCATTAATTATGAATGAGTGCAGGGCCCCCGAGGACGAGCAGAGCAGCAGCGAGCTGGAGACAGAGGACCGCGTGGAGGAGATGGAGGCTGTTGATGAGGATGCTGAGATGAAGGAGAAGGTATGACAGCGCTGCTGATATGGACGACCTGGATTCCACCTCACATTCTGCCACTGAAATGAGTAGAGTTTGATGACTAGGATTCTGCCTTTGTGCAGGCTTCTCCCAGTGCATACGCAGCGTGTTTGTGTGTGTGAGTAGAAATACATAAATCAATTTCTTAAACCAGTGCATATCAGTATTTGTGTTTCAAGTAACACAAATCGTATCATAAAAAAAATTCTATGTATTTTATTAGGGCTCATGTCTTGCAGAGCGACATTAGATTCACCTTGACCCTTACACTGTTTCCCTAGGAGGGAAAAGGAGGACTCAACGTTGCCATATCTGGAAAGAACACACCTCGGCACACCTTGGCTTGCACCCTGCTGAGAAATGTGATGGATGTGCGACTTTATTTAAGACTTTTTGTAATGCCAGAGTATTATGTAAGGAGAAAGACTGAATCCACATGCTGAGTGAGACCTACAATAAGACAGGAGGTGATTGGGCTACTCAGACTATGAAAACGGTAGAGCAGGCCCGGACCATGCAATATCTTACTGGTGGGGATTTGAAACAAGACCATCCTCAGTATGATGATGATGATGATGATCATCATCATCATCATCATCCTCATCATCATCATCATCATCATCGTCAATAGGAATATTTCTCCCATTCCCTCTGGGTATTTTTTTTAATTTAATTAAGTCAAAACGAATCCTTCCTGTTCAAAATTATAATCCTCTTGCCAGGAAGATGTATGACTCTGGAATGAGTTTCATAATTGTTATGATGTAATACATAAATGATTTTAATGTTTGAAAAGCTAGGATATTCTTTTAACTATAGTTTTGCCGTTATATATTAATTGTTTTAATTGCCAGTGTATATGTGCAACAACAAACCTGCCTTCTTCCTGATGTAAACCCATGCAAACAACACATGTTTACCATCTTATTAGTGTATTAAACAACATGCATGCTTTATGCCCCAATGAATATGAGACAACAGACACAATCCATTCCTAGTTTCTACTCGCCGTCAACAACATCAGCAATGCAAACATCCTTACTACTAAGACACCTTTTCCATGCTTGAAAAACATTTTTATATTAAAATGTAATTCCCCTATTACCAGAGCCTTAATTACATCTGTTGAATACATTTTATTATAGATGACACCCAGACACAGAGATTAATGGGTTGGTGGCAGGGTGGGTGTGTGTGTTCGCGTCTGTGTGTGCCTGTCTGGAGGAAGAGAGCTTTTTCCATCTCCTAATCTAAGAGAGGGATTAAAGTGTCTAACGAGGGATTAAACACATCAACAAGAATTTGTGCGTGTCTGTGCCTGCATGTGTGTATGCGTTCATGGAGATGTTTGTGTCTCTATTGATATCCTCTCATCATATATCACAATGACACTGAAAAAAAACATGACACACTTGAAAAAGACACACACTTTGAAACCCACTTCAGTTAGGGAAGGTGCCGATACATCCATCCATCCATGTATCATCCATCCCGCTTTCTATGCTCCATATCCATCATTTGATCAACATTCTTATTTGTATAATCACAAATAGGGAGATTTTTTCCAGTCTGCTTGCAGACAAATAGTCCCTAAACATAAATATCATCTAAAATGCACACTGAACAGAAGGAAATGGCACCTCACTCATAACCTGGGGCTGTTTGAAATACACATTTGAATTATTAATTATCGACGGAGTACTGTTGTTAGACTAACAAACAGAGGGCATGATACAAATCATCCTAATGCATACTACTGATAATAATAATAAGGCCCTGAGAGGGGTGCTGTCAAACCTGGGACTCTAGGGTAGAGCAACGGCAGCACCGCGTCCTGGTGACTTAGGTTCAAGGCAAAGAAGCGCTGAAAGAGATTGTTCAGTTATTGACGCCACTTCCTTGGATTTGTGGGCTCCGCGATGGCCGTCAGGGCGCAAGCTGATGCACAGAGAGATGGACGCCTTAAGGGCAGATGCAGCCGGTCTGCGTCACTGGGCCCGGAGCTGGAAGCACTCAGAGGCTCTCAGGGTGAAGGGGGCTGGTCAGATGTACACTGGGCAGGACCTCCTCAGAGACACATTCTAGATTCAGTCTGCCTGGAGGACACATTGGAATCAGTGTCAGAACTAAGAATTTCTGGGTTTGATCCCCATTGTCCACAAATTTGGGCCTACCTATCTACTCTGCTCGTTTGTGAATTATTAATTTGAATTGGTTTCAGATTGACACATTCAGAACATCAAATCATGAAAATAATATTCAAACTGTAGGCAAATGTAGAAAAATTGTCCTTGAGAAGAGTTTTCAAATTATTACGTTATAATGGTACTCTAGAAATGAATCGATGAGTACTCCAGTACTCTCTAGAAATGAATCGATGATGCATTGATACGAAATGAAATAAAAGGTCACTCAACTAAACAAGTCTCTATGATCTTTGACACGATAAAAGCCCATCCAGCACTTGGCACCATTCATCATCAGAGATCATCATTTAGCAGGGACTCAGATATTCGCAGACTGGAGTTGTTCATTAGTAACCCATGCAAAGTAGAGCAGAGGCTGCTGTTCACACATCCACAGAATGAGAAAGAAGACAAAAAATGGGTCGGAAGTGAATCTGCTCCCGACCCGACTCGAGTGCGATCCTCATCCTTTAGCGAGGGCTGGGGAGAGTTATGCCGGGCATAATCCTGGCAGCTATCACATGGTCCTGGCTGGTACAGCCTGTCCCTGGGTAGCGGCTAAAAATGTGAACGCAGCTCGGTGGACTTTGCAGAGCAGATGGCCACAGTGATGGCGCATTGAATAGGTTTATAAGGCTCTGACCATTGACATTAACATTTAATCATTCAGCTAGAAAACTCTGTTACGGAGCAACCAACAAACGGGCAAATAAGTGTGCTTTAGGCTTTTGCTAAATAGACGCTCTTTGGTGAACGTGCGCACGGTGGATGATGGAGGGACTGTTGGCTTTTTGTTTTGAATGTCATGCTGGGATTAATGGTACATGGATAAACACACACACCACTGTAGCCTCCCTTCCCTGCTGCCCCAGCAGGAGTCTGCTAAGAATAGTGCAGAGTTTGTTGTTTGGCAGGAAATGTATGTCAAAGTAACCCCCAAGCTAGCCTCTGAAATAAAGCCAAAAAATAAATAAATATAGCTCTGGGGCCGTATTCACAAAGCATTTTATCTTACCGCTAGGAGTGCTCCTAAAGGCTGGTTTATGCTCGGTTACGTAAGCGTAAGCGCAAGCGCAAGAGACCCTTGCGCGCCCTTGCGCCCCCCTTGCGCGACTTCTCACGTCTTGCGTGCGTCGGGTGATTTTTCTAGACTTGCGTCATTTTTTACGTAAGCTTTTACGCGAGCCGCCCAGCCTGCAAGGCTGTGATTGGTTTGCTGGTCTGGTTACTACTTCCTGTCTGGAGTATCACCCGGCAGGCTCATATACAAAAGCATTAACCTGAAGTGAAGTTAACTTTGCTGCCAACACATTATGTCGTTTTAAAATGTAGAGAGATATGCACATTTATACAACCCCAATGATCAACAACTTCATCACCCCTGTTCCTCTGTCTGTTGCCATTATTCACTGTGTATGGGGAGAACACGATCTGGCACATAAACAAACCAACGACTCCAACAGACAAAGACGTCATTCTCGAGGTCGTCTTCAACGAAAAACTTTCCTCCACATATTACTCCACCTACTGTTCTGGCGGTAAATTGCTTGGCAACACGCGCAACCTAAAAGGGAGCATGAATTGCTTTGAGTAAATTTTGCGCAACAACGTAACACCAACGCTGAAGCATGCAGCCGCCTTAACTCGCGCTAAAACATTTTACGTAGGAGTTTTTTCTTAAAAGTTAAGGCTGGTTTATGCTCGGTTACGTAAGCGTAAGCGCAAGCGCAAGAGGCCCTTGCGCGCCCTTGCGCCCCCCTTGCGCGACTTCTCACGTCTTGCGTGCGTCGGGCGATTTTTCTAGACTTGCGTCATTTTTTACGTAAGCTTTTACGCGAGCCGCCCAGCCTGCAAGGCTGTGATTGGTTTGCTGGTCTGGTTACTACTTCCTGTCTGGAGTATCACCCGGCAGGCTCATATACAAAAGCATTAACCTGAAGTGAAGTTAACTTTGCTGCCAACACATTATGTCGTTTTAAAATGTAGAGAGATATGCACATTTATACAACCCCAATGATCAACAACTTCATCACCCCTGTTCCTCTGTCTGTTGCCATCATTCACTGTGTATGGGGAGAACACGATCTGGCACATAAACAAACCAACGACTCCCACAGACAAAGACGTCATTCTCGAGGTCGTCTTCAACGAAAAACTTTCCTCCACATATTACTCCACCTACTGTTCTGGCGGTAAGTTGCTTGGCAACACGCGCAACCTAAAAGGGAGCATGAATTGCTTTGAGTAAATTTTGCGCAACTACGTAACACCAACGCTGAAGCATGCAGCCGCCTTTATTCACAAAGCCGCTGAGACCTACTCTTAAGGCTGGTTTATGCTCGGTTACGTAAGCGTAAGCGCAAGCGCAAGAGGCCCTTGCGCCCCCCTTGCGCGACTTCTCACGTCTTGCGTGCGTCGGGCGATTTTTCTAGACTTGCGTCATTTTTTACGTAAGCTTTTACGCGAGCCGCCCAGCCTGCAAGGCTGTGATTGGTTTGCTGGTCTGGTTACTACTTCCTGTCTGGAGTATCACCCGGCAGGCTCATATACAAAAGCATTAACCTGAAGTGAAGTTAACTTTGCTGCCAACACATTATGTCGTTTTAAAATGTAGAGAGATATGCACATTTATACAACCCCAATGATCAACAACTTCATCACCCCTGTTCCTCTGTCTGTTGCCATCATTCACTGTGTATGGGGAGAACACGATCTGGCACATAAACAAACCAACGACTCCCACAGACAAAGACGTCATTCTCGAGGTCGTCTTCAACGAAAAACTTTCCTCCACATATTACTCCACCTACTGTTCTGGCGGTAAATTGCTTGGCAACACGCGCAACCTAAAAGGGAGCATGAATTGCTTTGAGTAAATTTTGCGCAACAACGTAACACCAACGCTGAAGCATGCAGCCGCCTTTACTAAGGATAAATCACAAAGAGTGAACTAAAGGCTGGTTTATGCTCGGTTACGTAAGCGTAAGCGCAAGCGCAAGAGGCCCTTGCGCGCCCTTGCGCCCCCCTTGCGCGACTTCTCACGTCTTGCGTGCGTCGGGTGATTTTTCTAGACTTGCGTCATTTTTTACGTAAGCTTTTACGCGAGCAGCCCAGCCTGCAAGGCTGTGATTGGTTTGCTGGTCTGGTTACTACTTCCTGTCTGGAGTATCACCCGGCAGGCTCATATACAAAAGCATTAACCTGAAGTGAAGTTAACTTTGCTGCCAACACATTATGTCGTTTTAAAATGTAGAGAGATATGCACATTTATACAACCCCAATGATCAACAACTTCATCACCCCTGTTCCTCTGTCTGTTGCCATCATTCACTGTGTATGGGGAGAACACGATCTGGCACATAAACAAACCAACGACTCCCATAGACAAAGACGTCATTCTCGAGGTCGTCTTCAACGAAAAACTTTCCTCCACATATTACTCCACCTACTGTTCTGGCGGTAAATTGCTTGGCAACACGCGCAACACGCGCAACCTAAAAGGGAGCATGAATTGCTTTGAGTAAATTTTGCGCAACAACGTAACACCAACGCTGAAGCATGCAGCCGCCTTAAGAGTGACGCGCCGTTGCTATGGATTACGTCAATTCTCGTGCACGAGTTTAGAAGCGGTCAGTTCGGTGATTGGTTGTTCAGACGAGCCCACTGAATCACCGAAAAACAAGGAAATAGCCTAGGCTAGAAATTAATTCCTATTAAGTAGTTATAGCGCAGTTAGCAGAATACAAGCATGATGACAATTTTGTGCAGACCACGATAATGATATTGTAGCCTGCACGTTCAAGAGAGAGAAAGCAAACAATAAAAATACGTAAAATCTAAAATAAAATAAATGTTACGAACTACCCAAGTGTTGACTGATTTGTGCCAAGGTGTTTACCTAAAATGTGTTTTCAAAGTGATCCCTAAATGCCTGTCCACTCGGTTCCACACGGCCAAATTCCTTGTAATGTTGATCGCCATCATCATCATCATCATCATCATCATCATCATCATCATCATCATCATCATCGTCTGGCTGTGGAATGTTCCTCCGCTTGCAAAGGTTGTGTAGAATGGCACATAGTGATTACTGTGCTTGCCCGTGAGGCGTATTTCGCCGTGGAGGACATGAAACCGACGTTTCATCTGCCCAATTCCTCTCTCCACAACATTTCGTGTATGTTTGTGTGCTCGCAAAGAGCCAATACGATGTGTTTTACGCATAGGACTAAGCGTAATCTGCGTAATCACTTACATGTTACACTTTAACTGTGCTCCCGGTTGTGGATTAAGGTAGGGTGTCTAGAGCCACGTCTTGCATGGATAGTCACTGTCACCCAGCAAGTGACACCCAACTGGTACATCTCAAAAAGCTGCCTCAGACCGCTCACCATTAAAATGCGCGAATCATGGGTAGCTGAAGATCCAGGCCACTTTGCAACAACATCCAGTAGGCTATGTTAAAAATTTGCATCAAAAACAACCTGCGTGTTGATGGAATGCACTTTATTCCTATTGACGAACACGTCCTCGTCTTTTGATGGCGCAATTATTTTAATTTTTTATAAGTTATATATTTCTTTTTATAACTTATAATTTTTATAACATTTTATTTCGGGACTAATCGGATTATTCCTGTTAGTCGGGGATGTTATTGCATCGCGCATTAACTCCACAATAAGTTGAATACCCTAACATTTCGTCTCGCAGGCATTTTAAGATTCTTTGTGAATAGGTCTTACTGAGTTAGGAGTCCTCTTGAGGACTTTTAAGCTCTCCTAGACTTAGGTGCTACTTTTAGTCCTAAAATACTTTGTGAATTGCTCTTAGTGAAAAAAGTTAGGAGTCCTAAATTTAAGAGTGACACGCCCATTATTTTTAGGAGTTACTCCTAAATTCGCCAGTTAGGACCTACTTTTAGCCCTAAGATCCTTTGTGAATACGGCCCCTGATCTATGACACTTTTAGGCATGCAACGTGATCAATAGTGGAGAACACAATTTAAATGTGGTTCATTATAATTTTATATTACAATGTGTTTATTTAGTATCACTCCACTTACAGTTCCTAGTAGAGATATACCGTATAGGTATTTTTGAAAAATGATGATTAGTTTATTATGATTCGGTTCTTGGAGTTATATTGTACTGCTATCACACATCGCATTAGCTGTTGAACCTCTATATTGGCTTTATGAAAAATTAAACATATTTTTGAATTAAATGGCACATCAAGATGAATGGAAAGCAGGATATACAATTCCTTCTCTGTATTCTCTTAGAGTTGCTGGAAGTGGCAGGACGAGTCGAGGAACAAACTCTGAGTGTGATGCTCAACAGAGGAGCCTGGCCGATACATCACTGCCACCTTACCTTTACAACAATAGCTCTTACATTCCCTGTGCAGTTGGTGTACTGCATAATAATATAGGGTCTGTGAGTCTGTTTTTCACAGGGACGTTTGTCGCATGGGTTGCATGAAGAACCAATAAATGCAATCACTCCAATTACTCTTTAAAATTACAATTTGGACAATTGTCTGTGTATTTGGTCATTGTTAAATCAATTCTTAAGCACCCATTTCCTCCACCATCACCCTTGTAGATTGATTACAATTTTACCTTATAAAACCTACCGATGAATATTATTCCCTAACCCGTTTCCTGTTTCAATTTAGTATATTACGTCAGGATCCCGTCTATGGTGAATAGTGCAGAACGTAGGTGGCAAATCAGCCAGATATAGTAATAAAAAACCAAAGACCTGTACTGAAGATGAAGGTCTTATACTTAAAGGTCCAATGGCATGAACATTTCCCTTTATGATGTTTTTTAACGTTAATATGAGCTCCCCTAGCCTGCCTATGGTCCCGCAGTAGCTAGAAATGGCGCAAGGTGTAAAAAGAGCAATAGGTGTCCTGCTCCACCTTTGAAGAATGAAAGCTCAGACGCTCCGATTTCGATTTTGGCCCATTATGTCGTCATAAGAGGCCAAGTTACCTCCACTTTCTCTGCCTTGCCCGCCCAGAGAATTTGGGCCTGCCAATGAGACTATGAGCTACGAATGTGCGAGTGCCACATTTGTGTGTGTGTGTGAATACACACACTGTAACACAGTGTGTGTTGTACACTTCTTTGTTGTGTTGTACACTTCTTTGTTATTTGGATAACTGTTCCACCTGCCCGCTACCGAAACGGTGGTGCCTCGGCAGCGGGGCTCCGGCGGGAGACAACCACGGTCACCAATCGCGGGCAACAATCCCTTTCTCCTCCATGTCGCGGTATTTCAGATTGATGTGGAAGTGGAAGAACCAGAGAGGTTGGAGAACCCGACGCAGTCATTTCAGATTCATAATATCGTCTTGAGGCGCACATAGATTTTGGCCGTGATAATATAAATGATATGGTATAAATATGTATAATATGATATAATTTTGATATAGAGCTCCAGGACTCCCGCTGGAGCACCCAGAGTGTGAGAATATTTACAGAACACTGCTAAAAGCTGTGTGCCTCACCATTGCGATACATCCACTGTAAACACGACCGCATGGTACCGTGGCCGCAAGCTGCTCAGGGCCACACCCCCACCCCCCACCTTGACCCGCCTCTAAAAATCTGCAAGTTTGTAGAAAGCTCATTGTGGGACTGGCTCATAGTGGCTGTAATTCTTTATCAATGCTACATTTCTTGAACGTCTTCAAATACTGTATTAAGGGCCCACTAGCACCTATATATATGCGTCCATCAAGTGGCATGCTATGGGACCTTTAAACTACCGTCCGTCACCAACAGAAATTAGAGTTTCTGCTTGTATTGGGCGTCATGCTTCACACCAGTTTATTTATGGCTATTATGATGTATGGATATACAGTATATGTGCCATCTCTAGTAGTTGCCAAGCCCCAATCTGCTCCTGTGTGTTGATATATTAGTCTGAGAACAGACGTCGACTTAAATGCTGCAACAACATGCCTCTGTGTTGAAATGCGTCTGCTTTTCCTCTCGATGTGTGCACTGCTATGCAGTGCTGCAGGGCTATCCGTGGTGGAGACTCAGCACAGCTTGTTTAGTGCAACTTTTCTACTGGGGCAATGTGAAGGTTGTTCGTGGATAAACTGTTTATGAGCGTGCACCTAAATCAGCCCGTCAGGACTGAGTTATTTCTGGAAGGCTCTGTGAGAACTCAGCCTCAAGGGTGTGGGGGGGGGGGGGGGGGGATTCTTTGATCATTTGGAGAGTGTGCACAATATTTTTATAATTCACTCCTTATTTTATTTCATTAACCAAAATTATTTCACCTCAGCGCTCCGTGAAGTTGCTACACATGCATGGGGGGTGGGTGTGTGTGACTGTTTGTGTGTGTGTGTGTGTGTGTGTGTGTGTGTGTGTGTGTGTGTGTGTGTGTGTGTGTGTGTGTGTGTGTGTGTGTGTGTGTGTGTGTGTGTGTGTGTGTGTGTGTGTGTTTGTCTGTGTGTGTGTGTGTGTGTGTGTGTGTACTGCTCTGCATATTCATGAAACAGAGCATAGCAGAATGATTACTTCGGCAGCCAATGAGGAAAAAGTATCAGCTGTCACACTGACTTCCTTCTGGAGAAGCAATAGTTAGATATGGGTTGAGGCTTTGAATGTATGTGGGGTGTGTGTGTGTGTGTGTGTGCGTGTGTGTATGTGTGTGTGCATGTGTGTGTGTGTGCGCGCGTGTGTGTGTGTGCGCGAGTGTGTGTGTGCAAAATATTTTTTTATCAATTTTGTTTATATATATATGTATATACTGTATGTACATATATATATAGATATTATATATTCCATATATATAGTATATATATTCCATATATATATATATTATTTATAGATGAATATATGTAGAATATATATATAGATATATATGTCTATATTTAGTTACTAAAAATAAAACCCATGCATTCACTGCATTCATAAATACTTTGTCCTTTTGGAAAGAACTTGAAAACGATGAGCTACCTACCCGGCACCAAACCACAGAATAAACGATCAGAGATCCCAGATCCAATCAGGATGATACAGCATGACATGGCTGAGCAGAAGTCAGTTAGCTCCATCCGTGTCAAACTAATAGCAGCTAATGAAGAGCAGGGACGAGAGAGCGGACATGGATCAAAGAGAATCCTTTGAAGGCTGCGTTCCCTCCAGTTTGCTCCAGAACACAGCCATGCTCTCTCGGGTAGCCAAGAGTTGGCATATAGTAGGCACATTATCTATCTTGTTTACCAAACAAAGTATTGGTCAAGAAAGTAGACGAAGGAGGCACTTGAAGTCTCCGTAGAGAATAGTCTGGTCTTTCCATCATCTGTTAGGTCTTTCTTACCTTTGCCTATTGTGTCATTTCGTTTTGATTTCAATTCATTTAATTATTTTCAATTCCGAACTATACATTCTTCTCAACTGCCTCTCAAAGCATTATAAATCAGAAACAACTAACACCAAGATAAAGTCGAATCAATCAAAAGTATATTTAGTTCGGCAACCAGTCCCCGGAGACCAGTAAAATCAATATATTGGACATTTATTTCAAGGTAACCAGACTGCCGGAAGGACACGCTCATGAAGTATATGGACATGGAGCAGAGCGGGGGGGAACCATATGGTGGTGCGCAGCTCCACGGAGGCTAAGGGGGCACAAACATCCTCATCTCCACAACCTCTCGGGAGCCATCTATCCCTCTCCCTCTGTCCCCCCTTGCAAGAGAAATGTATGTCTATTATGAATCAGGCCGATGCATTATTAATGAGAGGTAGCTCACTTAAGCTGCAATAAGCCGCTCAGATGACGAGCCGGACATCCTTGAGGGCTCTTGTGCTTGGGCTCCTGGGGAGAGAGGTACGTTATTCACCGCCATTAGACTCTGGATGTACAGGGATCAAAGCCGTGCTCTCGCGTGTAATGTAAATAACAATACATTTAAAAGAGCTTCCCACCAACCTTATTTTTTCATATATTTCTATTTGTTTGTAAAGATATGCCTAAGTTTGTGTCTTGCCAGCCGTAAATGTCATCCTGACTACTTGAACCTTAAGCTTCAAGGCGAATTTAAATGGGTTATTCTTCTTTTAAAAAGCATTTCATGAAAAGGTTGGAGGCATTTCTACATTGCATCTCTATCTCTCTTTCTCTCTCTCTCTATTTCTCTCACTCTCTCTCTCTCCTTCCCTCCCTCCCTCTCCCTCTTTCTCTCCGTCTCTCTGTCTCTCTCTCTCTCTCTCTCTCTCTCTCTCTCTCTCTCTCTCTCTCTCTCTCTCTCTCTCTCTCTCTCTCTCTCTCTCTCTCTCTCTCTCTCTCTCTCTCTCTCTCTCTCAGAACAAACACATGTAACAACCTCTTCTATTATTCTACACAGTCTACAATGGTCCAGACCTGTAGAGAGGCGCTGTGCTTGAAGCGCTCAGTTGAGGCAGAGCCCGGGGCAGCAGATAACGTCACCAGCAGCTCGTGTGAGTTCTGTTCTGGGCGACTCTGCACAGCTGGGTGTCCCGAGGACAGAGAGAAGAGGCAACCACACTGCTAGCAAGAGTTACAGTTTTGCCCTTGCTGTTTATTAGGTCAACTATAGTAGTCTGAGTTCTTTACAGTTTTTCTCAATCGTTTCAACAAGTTTTCTGAAACTATAGCTCAATTTCTCAAAACTCGAAATACAAAACTTAAAAGAGTTGAACAGAGCAGATGAAACACTGCATTCAAAACCATGTTCTCTATTCTCAAAACTGATTCTTTCCAACGATAAACACAGCTATCATAAGAATATCTATTAGAGACCATGTTACATATTCAAATGAATACAGTTGTTTAGAAATAGCTTCCTTTTTAAAAGTTGAATCGGTTGCAATTATATGGTACAAACAGTGTAAAGACTGTTGCCATATTGTAATACAATACTGTGAATATATCATATAAATATTACATTGACACGATTGTATCAGAATGGGATAAAATTAATATTTTTCTATCCAATGCGCGCCAATTGGCTAAACTCACAATCCCATCCTCCCAGGGTCATACTGTACACTTATAGTTGATACTGTAACATTGTTGGAGTTCTGAGAATACACCAATGTTACCTATTTTGGCAAAACTCACAGTACAGTAATAAGTAAAATGATAAACCCATACAGAAAGAAAATGTTTACACAGGAAATATTTAGGTAACAAACTAAATATTTATTTGTTACTGTTAAACAGTAAAATGTTCAGCTGACTGCAAAAAAAGCTTTTCGTAGGCAAAAACAGTAACAAAAACTAAAAATACGAATATAAATGTTGCTAAACAGATCTAGATGTAAATCGGTGTGTATCCCACTTCCACTTCTGATCCTGATCAGACCAGAGGAGCTCATACAACACAGTAGAGCTCACCTGAGGCCTCTTTTATGCTCACACACAGGATTGAAGTGTTTTGCCAGTTGATTTTTAACATGGGAGAAGTTAGTGGGACATTTGATAATTGGGTGTGTTGAAGTTCAGCGTTTTCCAAGTGAACCAAGTGGGCTAAATTATGAGATTTAGGCTTTGACTTTTGCAAAAATGTGATTTAGAATTTCTATATATGTGCAAACAATGGAATTGTGCTTAGAGTTTAGCAGTCTGGAGTCTTGTAGCTGATAAACAAGCTTCAAGATTTCAGAATTGGGTTCATAGCAATTTTTTTGTGTGTGAAAAACTGTAAAAACAATCTACACAATTTTATACATTGGCATATGTTACATTACCTCATGAAGCCAAAACATATAAAAACAGTATTTTGATGTTCTTTTTTAGGGGAAAGAATCTGTTTTGAGGAGAGAGAACATGGATTTGAGTGCAGTGTTTCATTCTGCAAGAGATATGGAAAATGGGAAAGAGGCCATGTTTGTAGTTTCTAACTTACTTACAAACTCATAACAGTCATAACACTCATAACACACTGCTAACCTCACAAATCTCATACCTATTGCCTCCAAACCAAAAACAACCTTAGAGCCTATCAACAACACCATCAGGATGTGTCTACTTCATGTGAGGTCTTAATAATAACTCATTTTTAGTTAATGATTTTATTACCTCTTCTAAACTGGATTTTATGTTTTTAACTGAAACATGTCTGAAACAAAATAACCGACAGCTCCTCCCAACTAACTATCTTGATACATGTAGATCTGGAAAAAGAGGTGGAGGGGTTACTGCTATATTTAAAAAAAGTATTTCAGGGAAACATATGTTATTTGGTGATTTTTAATCATTCGAATACCTTTGTGTTGTATTGAAATGCTCCCCCGGGAGGGGGGGGGAGAAGAGAGCAGAAAACACGCTCTGATCGCGTGGTGTGGCCAGTAGGGGGTTGCACCACAGAAACGCGCTCTAACCTCACCTTCCTGTCCCACCAACGAGGAAGAGAGTGGAGCACAACAGTAAAGCTAAACTAAGCTAGGCGTCATCATGCCTGCTGCGGTGATTATGGAGGAAAACTACGATAAACTATTGGAGCAGTGTGAAACTCAAGAGCTTGAGGTGAGTTTCTCTTCCGGGTTTCAACAATTTATCTGTTAATACAGCCGTTAAAATGGTGTATACCTAGCCACAGTGGACTAAATGGCTACGATAAAACCGGCTAACGTTAGCCTAATGTGATGATAACTTAAACAGTAAGGACAGGTTGTAACAGTACGGTGTGCTATCAAACTACAAGGACAAGTTGTGACAGTAAGGTTGGTTATCATACATTAAGGACAGGTTTTAACAGTATGGTGTGTGTGATCATACAATAAGTACAGGTTGTAACCGTAAGGTGTGCTATCATTCCAGCACACCTTTTCTATTTTTTGATAATTCGCCTTCAGTTACAACCTTTCCTTATGTATGATAACACACCTTACTGTTATACAAGCTGCTCACAAACGTATTGAGAACGATGTCTTCAGTCAGAGGCTCCTCAGTTCGCTGCAGTAAGGTTACTAGAGGTAATTCCTACAGCAATAGACCCTATAATAATTGTCAGTTAGGTGTGTTCTTCTTTGTCGTTTATGTGAATTGCTGCTACAACACTTACATTTTCCTATTGGGATTAATGATATAATCTTTCCATCAATATCTTAACAGGCTCCGGGGGGCATAGCAACACCTCAAGTGTACGCTCAGTTGCTGTCCCTCTATTTACTGCATAACGACATGTGAGTACACATTATAGTTATGGTTTACATGAAGAGTAGCATCTTAGCAGGTGCCTTAATTAACGTCGGTTGTTTTCTCTTAGGAACAATGCCAGATACCTCTGGAAGAGGATACCACAGGTCATTAAGTCGGTAAGACCGATTCAACCTGGATAACCTATCCCAAAATACACGGCTAATGATTATTGAAACATTTCAAATATTAAATTAGGTTCCCCCCCAAAAAATATTTCCATTTTAATTCCAATGTGGAACTCACTATTTCTAACTGAAAATTACTTTCTTATATCACACTTGTAGTTTACTAGTACTGTTTGGTTATTTTTGGTTATTTGCGATTTGGTCAGCTCAACACATGAATTTACCAAATTGATATGAAAGTCTGTTGCAAATGGGATATGTTATATCATGTTTTATGTCAAAATAAATATATAGTAGTTGGGACTAACTGGTGGAAGGATCTGTATTAATTATTTTGGGATTTGTTTGAGTGGGAGTGAAACAGCCAATTTGGTGTTACCTATGTTACCTAAATGTAAGCCTAAGCTCATTTGATGAGTTTTGATGTTGCGTTCCTCTTGTAAACAGGCAAACCCTGAGCTAGCAGCTATGTGGGCCGTCGGTCAGAGGATTTGGCAGCGAGACTTCCCCGGCGTCTACACGGCCATCGCTGCCTTCCAGTGGTCAGAAAACATCCTTCCAGTCATGGAGTCCCTGAGAGGTACACCATCAACAACTGACTGTCAATGCACACAAACTACACCGCGGCTGACCAAAGTATTAGCTTTTTCAGCCATTACCCCATACAAAAAAATAGATTGAAGCTATAAATAGTATAAAGTAACGCAGTCGCAATTATAATCTTTATAGCTAAAGATATGATGCCTATACGCACGGTTGAAAAACAGGCGCAAGCGAGCGAATGAGGGCCATGGCCTGTGTGAAAATATGTTTCCCCGAACATTATTCCCTCAGCTCTCCAGCAGTTGTGTTCATCTTTGTTATGTTATTATACAATGTTCAGTATACTTCCTCTAAATGTTTGAAAGACATTTGAAACAAGGTGTTTGATGTAGGGATGTCCGATATTGGCTTTTTTGCCGATATCCGATATGCGATATTGTCCAACTCTAAATTTTCGATTCCGATATCAGCCGATACCGATGTCGATATTTGGGTTATTTTTCCTCAAACCTAATTTAGGTAACATTACATATCTCCTGTTGTGGAATTAACACAACGTGCTTAATGTTATTGTGATGCCCCACTGGATGCATTCTTGAATGCAACAAGGCTTTCCAAATGTTAACATTGTCTGTGCAAAATAAGAAAAATACTTCAACTTAATTTAAGGGAAAAGTGCCATGTTTATTTATTTTTATATTATTATTTTTTTTTTTTTAAATCCGATACCGATATTACATTTTTATGCTAATATCGGTGGGCCGATAATATCGGACATCTCTAGTTTGATGTGATGGGGATCACAGCAGTTCTTTGCATATTCTTTTAATTATTCAGTGTTTAAGTAAAGCCATGTTGGTTCTGTTGAATGTTTATCACCTTTTAGTTCTGCTAATAAATAAATATTATATTACATAAACATAATTAACCTTCTGGTTACTTATTGAGAATACTCTTTCAACTGTAAATTAAACATTATTATGATTAATTATCTTGATGATAATCTATCAATATAAAGTATCATATCCACTTTTGATATCGTATCGTCCAGCGCTGGGGTATTGGTTTGACTTTATGACCACTGACCATCAGGCGTCAGGCTCCAAAGCCTGGTTGACTTTAATCAAACAGGGTATAGTGTATGTTTTTACAGCAGTTATTGACTTTTACTTCATACATTCACATTCATTCTAGTTAAAGAATTCATTACTTTGAAATAGTATTGAATAAATGTTTTGGTCTATTAAAAAGTACAAATTAGTTGCATGCGAAACCCATTGACTCACTTGAACCAAAGTCCCCTTGAACAAAATCTAGATTATTTTAACAATTACTAACTTTGAATAATAATATTAATTACTCTTGTATATTGTATGTCTGGCCCGAATACATAAATTCAAGCTTTGAATAATCAACAAAAAGACTTGCGATGCGTTTTCATGTTTTTATCAACTGATCGTTTTTCGTTGTAATTTCTACAGTATTTCGATAACACAAAAAGCTTCAATATCACGTTGGATTTCTGCGTGGACGTCGGTCAGAGTCCGACTCGGCTCTGGGGGAGCTTCAGTGCAGCCCAAAGGTTTCCAAAGACACACAAGTTCCACAGTATGAGAATAGGCCTACCTCTGATTATCACACGTGGCACGACTAGCGCTTATCACACGCAGATCTCACTGGCACTGTTGGATGGACTGGGGGATGGATCGCCATAAGAGGAACAACCTCACTGTTTGTTCTACACAGGTTTTCGATATATTTATCGAAGTTATCATTAGTATGTAAAGCTTTTCTGTATATTTAGCCTAATTTAAACATTGAAATAGCTGCTAAATATGTTCATTATAAAGATCCTTCTAAAATCATATCCCCCCCCTTATCGTAAACTATATGGATGCAATTGAGCAGTGGGAGCGACACCATAGATAAGAAAACCTGGGGAGAACCCTAGAACATTTATTTCATATCATTAGGGTGCAAACCTCAAGTGCATGGCACCCTTTTCACAGTGTATCTGGATAACTATTTTTGTTGGAATTATATATTTTATTCAAGTTTTGAAATCTCTTCACCCTATTTGTAGGAGCAGGGCTTCTGAGAATTTGGTACCATTCCGCCAATAGGGGGCACTGTAATTCACGGTCAAAGTTAAAGGTTAATTACCCCCACCACCCCAATGCATAACAGATTCAGAAGCATGGTGTACATGCCTTATTTGGCATGCTGAACTTTTTTGCCTCTTGGACCCAAAATGTCGGTGTAGGTAATTTTTTTTTATCTGTACAGTGTACATTTCCCAAAGTCTTCAAAAAGTTGTTCTAAATAACCACATCTCGAAATTAAACACAATATGGTACACATTATCAATAGACATGTCTGATCTTAAATTTAAAAGGGATTTTTGATTGTGTTTACAATTATTAAAAAACGTAAAAAGCATTTTAATACTTTCTTTTGTTTTGATTATGTAAACTAAAAAAAAACAATATCAGAGTTTTCGTACTAAGCAATACATTGAAGGTTATATTGGAATAGTTCCGCTATAAATAGATGAAGACATTTGTAGGTTCGACAAGAAAGCGTTTTATTACATTACAAAATATCAGTGTTGAAACTCAACAACAGCAACAGCAAGGCACGGGTGTGCGGCCGTGTTTATCCACTGGTCAACATTCCCTGGGGGGTCGCTGCATCATGGACACGCTGGTCACGCAGACCTTGTTTATCGCTCCAGAGTCTCGACTTATGCTCACCCAGTGAGCTTCATCACTGGGTCAGCCGACATGGCGCAGCGCTGTAACATGTGACACCAGCAGGGGCCAGGTTTCCCCGAAAAGATCCCTGGCCAGCCGGCCGGGAGGAATGTGTGCCCTGGTCTGGAAGTGTCGGGTGTCACTGCCTCTGCAGGGTCACTATAAAGGACGTGATAGCTGCTAGCTCCTAGCCAGAAGCCTAAGCAAGCACGTTGAGAGTGACCGCAACACAGCATTAATCTCTACCCGCCTTCCACTCTCTACTGGAGGGCAAGGAGACGAGACCTTTTTGCTGCTGAACAGATATTCGTAGAACCACCGTAGAAAGAAAGAAGTATCTTGTATCGGGACGTGGTGCAAGGAAGTCCTTTCAGCATTTCAGTCATGGATGTCCAGAGGACTGGGTCGGTGGTCCGTCCCCCCAGCCCCATGGAGAGCCTTGAGAAGCAGCTTAGCTGCCCCATTTGCTTGGAAATGTTCACCAAGCCGGTGGTCATCCTGCCTTGCCAGCACAACCTGTGCCGTAGTTGTGCCAGCGATCTTTATGACTCGCGCAACCCCTACCGCTTCTCCGGTGGCGTCTTCCGCTGCCCCACCTGCCGCTTCGAGGTTGTGCTGGACCGCCACGGCGTGCACGGACTCCAACGCAACCTCCTAGTGGAGAACATCATCGACATCTACAAGCAGCAGCAGGAGGGCAGCAACACCGGCGGCAGCGGGAACCCGGAGCCGTCCCTGAAGCCCAAGGAGTCCAAGGAACCCCTGTGTCAGGAGCATGAGGACGAGAGGATCAACATCTACTGCATCACCTGCCAGGTGCCAACCTGCTCCATGTGCAAGGTGTTCGGCCAGCACAAGGACTGCGAGGTGTCGCCGCTGTCCAGCGTCTACCAGACCCAGAAGGCTGAGCTCAGCAACGCCATCGACACGCTGGTCGCCAGCAACGGGCGTCTGCAGGCCCTGCTCCACCAGATGGAGGACTCCTGCCGGGCCGTGCAGGAGAACTCCCAGCGTGCCAAGCAGGGCCTGGCCGAGCACTTCGACCTGCTCTATGCCGTGCTGGAGGAACGCAAGGGCCTGATGCTGGAGCAGATCGGGACAGAGCAGGACCAGAAGGTGGCGGCCCTGAGGGCCCTGGCCCAGCGCTACGGCGAGCGGCTGCTGGCCAGCTCGGAGCTCACGGACACCGCCGTGAGGGCCCTGGAGCAGGGCGGCGCTGCCGAGTTCCTCCTGGCCTCCAAGGGCCTCATATTGCGGACCAAGGACGCGGCCAAGGGCTCCCTGGGCGAGGAGAGGCCTGAGCCAGGGTTTGAGAAGATGGACCACTTTACCCTGTCCACGGAACACGTGGAGGCGGTCCTCTCTAAGATGGACTTCGGACTGCCTGAGGAGGATGAGTTTGAGGATGCAGAGGAGGAGGAGTAGGGCGTATTTAGTGATGGACTTTTGAATAACGAATGTGATTTTGCAGGTTTCTTGACCTCAATGTTATGGCAGGGACTCCAGTTGCAATAGGAGATGGTGCAGGAAAGTCTGTTGGTTGTTATTTTTGGCATTGGTTAACCGATATGTTAAATCAAATGTGAGCGCAATCGTATTGTTTTACTGCTGTTTTCTAATTTTTATACTTTTATACTACTACAACACCATTATACTGATATTCCTCAACATGATTTTGTGTGTTAGTTCGTACATTTTGTTTACATTGAGCATCTTCATAATGTGTAGTTAACATGAATAGTAGTTTCACTCTCATGTTGTTTGAATGCATCTCCTTTATGTTTCATAATTTTCCACATAATTGTTTGCAGTAAATGCATGTACCAGGATAAGAATCCACCTGAGAGCTGAAAATAAACCTAATATAAAGTAGAAACTGTGTCCTGGTCTTCCCTTTGGCTTACACTGATTTTATCATTGATGCGATCGAATATACAATGCAAAGAGGTTATCGTCGAGAAGTGATTCTGATCTCTTTCTCTTGGACTAACAGAGGTTCTCCCTGATAGCTTTTGATCTCTCTTAGCAAGAGATGGGTTTTAAAACAAACAAAACAAACACAAAGGCGAGAGCCTGGCTGTTGCCTTTGCTTGTGAAGCACAGTGAGGTGGTGGGATGGGACTATTTTTAAAAGCGAGATGGTGAGAAAACGATAGCCCTGAAATAGCCCTCGACTGAAGGGCAGGCTGGGTCCTGTTTCCGACCATAATCCCACCCCCAAGCCCGCACCCCTCCCCAATCCTCGCACACCAACTTGCTCAGCAGCTTCTTCCCATCTGGGGCCTGGTGGGGTGGAGGAGGAGGAGGAGGTGGTGGTGGGCGGCCAGGCATGTCTATCCATGCTCCCCAATATGAGTCATCTTTGAACAGCACGCTGATGGGTCAAGAAGTCGGTGGTATAAATACACGCTTGACTGTGGACATAAAAAGACCCTCCCCTCCCCCAACCGCTCTTAAGGCGACCTGCTTGGCCTGGTTTGGATGGAAAGCTGCTGATGCACGCCTGTTGAAATCAGATGGGGGCCAGACTCACGCCTCTGTACAACTGCTGTTGCTGTAATGAGGTCATTTTACAAATCGCTCACGTTAAGTAGTACAAAAGGAAAGTTGTGTGATGGCGTCAACCTTGGTGTCTCCATGTTTGCCCCTTCCCTCCAGATAACACAGCACACCCTACAGAACCACATTCAGTGGAAACATAAAGGCCAACCTTGATGACCTCTCTAGTTATCTGCTGCTGCTATTTGTTATTACTCACCATGGAGTGGGTATGTTCTCTTTCAAAAATGACCTAACCCCCCAAACTCAACGCTCTACCATGGAAAAGGGTTCAGTGGTGGCGGTGGTATGTTGCCAAAAGTGGGCCGTGTGGCGGGGGGGGTTCTTGGAACAAATTCTTTGGCCTTCTGAGACAGCTGCCTTCCCTCATCGCCCACACTTGTTATTGTTACTGCTGCTTCCTCTGCAGCGCACACACACACACACACACACACACACACACACACACACACACACACACACACACACACACACACACACACACACACACACACACACCAAGCAGTTGCTAGGCTATGAAACGGGGGAAGGCCGAAGCCCGAGGGGGCGGAGTGGTTTTTCTACATGGTCACAGTCGGAGCAGGTCGGCGGGTTTCCGTGCGTTCATCAGTAGGCGCTGCGGTATCACAGCAGGAGGGTGTTTTAGATGGCGGGGCGGGGCCGCTGACAGGAGGAGGCAGATACAGTCGCTAGCGTCTCCACAGCTCTGCTCGCTCTACAGGCCGCTGGCTGTGGGACAAGCTGTGTGTAGAATGGGGACCTTAGTGTCATGGACCTGGTAAGCAGTTGGGACTGTAGGAAAGTGACGGGATTTGTATAATTGGCCAATACCCTGAATGCCTTTCATAGCTACTTCGATCAACATCCACAATCCTTCGTATTTGTCCTCCAAGACTTCTCTTTGTGAATCATATTCACCGCCTGGTTCACGCAATGTAGATTCAAAAAGTTTTCAAAAAAGATTATAAAAACGATTTATGTTAATTACTTACCTTAATTGATATGCAATAATTTCTGGTTTTATTATAGCTTTTATCGAAAAGGATTTATCACATGCCACAAATACTTCAGGGATAGGTCAGGGGAGCTCACGAATGTCGATGGGTGGAACTAGTGTGCTGATCGCTGAAAACATCTGTGGTCCGTCCGAAGTGTATGCATACTGTGTGCAACAGTAGTACATCGTAAGGGTAGCTGCAGTATGTACCACAAGTTAAAATAATTATTAAGTGGTTTGGAGGGCAGCCTATGCATGTGTTATGTGTTTCCCATGCACCTCATGCAGTGTGCTTGTGCCTCCAGAGGGTACGCGTCAGCGGGCGTACGGCCTGGTGGCCCAGGCCTACACCTCCATAGCAGCTCAGGACTTCGCCGCCTTCGTGGGATACTCAGTGGATGAAGCCGTGAAGGGTACGTCTGAAACATGCTCCAACTTATGGAGAAGCTATGACTGCATGAGTCGTAGCATTGATTTGGTGTTATTTTCTAGACAATGTTATTTTCTACACAACTGCATTATGTGTTCATTCATTCATAACTGAGGTGTTCAGTAAGTTAGATTTTTTTATATTTTATAGTACTTGACTACCACCTTTTGAAATACACAAAATCCAGGTTTGAGCAGGGAAGGGAATCTTGCTCATAGATGCCTACATGGAGGCTTTGAAGACGGAACCTTTTCTACAATATCCCTGATTAGAGTTACTAGTAAGTGTTTTGCGTGTGTCCGCTCCATTGCAGGCGTGGTGAGCCAGGGTTGGCAGGCCGACCCCAACACCAGGATGGTAATGCCCCAGAAGCCAGGTAGGTGGCACTGTTGCTCTTCTTCTCCATACCCTCCTGTTCTTTGCACCAGATGTGGCCCTGGCATTGGACCTCTGTCTTTGTCTGGCTCGGTTCGCTGACACCCACCTCGGGATGTCCAGCTTGGGAATGTTTTTTTCCCTCGTGACTGACTCATTCGCTTTTCTAAGTTTTCATCTGGAAACTTTTTATCCTCCACTTTTTTAGGGGGGGATTGGATCTGAACCCATCCTCTTCCCCCTCATCAATTTGCTGTCATCACCCCCGCCCACCGGGCTCGTACCGGGTTTTTTTGGCCAATCAGTTGGAATCCCCCCTCTTCCTTCAGCTCGATCCATCTCTCCCTCTTTCTCCCCCCCATACCCTCTGACAGTGCAGTGTGCAGAACGTCCATCCATCCACCTCGTAGGATGGAGAGAAAGATTTATTTACTCGCGCAAACATAAGAGGGCTGGATAGGTGGGAGACCTGCGGTCGGACCTCTGTAATCAGTCCACCTTGTTGTCCAGGCATCTGCCGCGTACATACACAGCAACACAATCAACAGAACGGAGCGGAGGAGCTTCACTGTGTGTCTCTGAACCAGCCTGAGGGGAGACGGCTCCTCGACCTGGTTCTGAATACAGGGGCTACCCTCACTCTCTACAATAAATTTTTCTTCTGGGCGGAAGTCAACATGGTGTCCGTGTCGCAATAGAACATGCTGTGTATATATCACAATATGACAACACATTAATGCAACACAGCACCAAGTTTAATTCACATGTTAAGGAGGCAGATCAAATTAACATGCACGGATCAGTGCTGCCCTCCGGCCGGGAGGGCAGCACTGATCAGCGGGAGCTACGACACGATGTCGGAGAGCTTCTGGCTCTCTCTCTCTCATCCTCCTCCTCCTCTCTTCCTCCTGCAGACCCTCCGCCTGTATCGCTGGTTCCCAACGAGCAGCAGCTTGCCCGGCTGACCGACTACGTGGCCTTCCTGGAGAACTGACAAAGCTTTAGCGCCTTCTTCTCTTGATCCACCACCACCACCACCACCACCACTAGGTTGTGGAGGGGGTGGTGGCCCACTTGGCGAGGTGAGGGGCCCCTCTTGGTGGTCCCCTTAGCAACTGCTTTCAAGGCTGTGAGCAGGAGGTGAACCAGACCAGACCTGAGTGTGGATCCTTTAAGACAGACGCTCTGCCGTGGTTGCGTGTGCCGACACTCTTCATCACATAATGTGTATGCATTATTCATCCATTAAATGTCCTGTTCTTAGCACTTAAGAACTCCCAGTGTTCCCACAGCTTGCGCTAGGTGGAGGTTGTGGTTGAGGACCTCTTGAGGGCCACACGGGGGGCAATTGATTGGACCATCTGTTGCCCTTGTGTTCTTTGTTTATGTTTACGCCTGGTGAATAAATATTCTCATGTCTCAGATGATACATTTGTTTAATTTAAAGAATTTAAACATTTATTTAAATGTGATTTGTTTGTGATAATATGTGTGACATGGTTGGGCTCACTTCTGTATGTTGGTCATTTTTTTAAATGTCCTTCTTGGTTCAATAAGATCATCGTTTATTGTAGAGTAATATTGCGACTAGAAGGCTAATTGGAAGGAAACATAATCGGTGTGTTGTGGGTGGGTGGGTATACATCTGTTGGTCTTGAATGTCGGGCTGCTTAGCATGTGCTCAAAATAGTGCACTGCATTGACCAACAAGCACAACTATAATCGAAGATCTTCTGAACTGTCTGGAAGTATAATACAGTAGTACAAAAATAGCAGTTAGTATGCGTTGCCCTGTGTTCCCGTCAGGCCTGGCTCACATCTGGTGAGTCAGAATACGCCAAAGAGAACCGTTAGCCCATTCATGTGAAAAAAAATTATCAGAAACGTTTGAGGAGCCTAACGGAGAACCAGACTGGGAGAGCTCCCCACAACCTCAGCGGTCTTCAAGGAGGTCCTCACCCTGGAACACAACCGTGCCAGCTCAATGAAGGTATGTTCACAGAGGAGATGGTTCTCTGTTTCACCTCTTGCCAAAATGCACAAGTTCACATCAACGGTTCTGTGTCTGGCAACTCATAGTGCACACACTAGCCCACCCTGTCTACCTCCTGTCAGTTGTTTATACTTGCCCCTTGCATCTAAATTACAGATGGATTCTGTTCCAGTTTATTCTTCACCACCCCCCCCCATACACAGTGATAACACGATGTGCCGTTCTAAACATAGCAACCCCACAGAGTGTTTGTGTCCCTGCTGTTAGCGTAAACACGTGTTGATTTGCATGAGTCCATGTGTTGAACGAGCACCAGAGTGTGTATGCATTGAGGAACATCGAGGTCACTGTCCCCCTAGTGGTCAGTATGTGAAATACAGCCGGCCTTGACGAACGTCTACTTGATTAAGATGTGATTGGTTTACAGCTCTGTTCACCACTTTTTTTTTGTTTTTTTCACCTGTTGATTTTGGTAGCTCTGTTTTAGCCTTATACATCCGCACTGATCTTATCCGTCTTCTGATGGATCTCTTGGTTGTGTATTCAGGATTAGCGTGTGTTGCTTGTATTTCTGTCTGGCGGCTGAAGCGTGTGGGTTCTGCTCAGTGACAGCAATCTTCTAGAACAGAACGCCGTGGCAGTTAACTCACTCCGGGTTTAGTTTCCTCACTCTCCGAGAGGAGACGCCTGCCACAATTAACGATGATTTACAGATACAACTTGAATGACAAAAATAAATCCTTTTAATTGCTGAGTCTAAGCTATAATAAGCAGTTGAAAACAGCACATGGCTGGGTAGGTGGATCCTACATCCTCCACACAGATGTTCACACCCCCCATATCCCAGTGTCCCAGTCCATGCCACTGAGGTGCTGGGGCCGGAGGCGGCCGTGCTTCCAGTACACGCGCCATTTCATGCAGCACCATAGGTTAGGTCAATAAAAAATGCCCCAGTCTGCCCATCACAAAAATTTACAGGTTTGAATCGCATTGATTTTTAAGTCTTTTGAACACTACTACTACTTTGTTACTTAAGGTTAATTCATATGAAGGTCATTAAGGGTTAGGCATTTTGCTCGAGGACTGCAGCTAGGCTACAGACAATTGGGATCAAACCCTAGCCCTGGTCCACTACCCAGACCGTTTGGACGCTTCAATAATTCCCCTAAATTGCATGCATCATTGTTTTATATTTGTTGCATAGGCCTACATTTAACGGCATGAGGCAGCTTAATTTACAGGTGCATTTGAAATACACTACAATTGACTGCATGAATTAAACACAAATTCGTCTTTCCATTAACACATATCTGAACATTTTCAATATTCCTTTCGGGTGACGGGAAGTTTGCTCTCTCTGTCTATTTCTCTCTCTCTTCACATCCGGGGGGAGTATTGTTTCCAACAAGGAGGGTGGAGTCAGATGGCTTTAGCAGGCAGTAATGGAGTAGGTATGGTTTGAACCAAGAAACATCTCTGCTCTAACTGGCGGAAGACCAGTAGAGGGCAGGCTCTGCTGAAACGTGCAAGACTTTCAAGTTGAGTCTCTATAAATAGTTTTGCAGGACATGGAAGGTTTTGCTTGTGATTACTCTATGAACATATGCCATTGATGAAGCCTGCATGCAAAATAAACCTGCATTTGTGTGTTCATGTGTGGGTGTGTGCGGTGTTTGTATTTGTGTTTGTGCGGGCCAAACATACACTCTCCTGGTTCTTGTCTCAGGTGTTTGGCTGTAATTCTTCATTAACAGCAGTAAAAGCGTTGACACATCCACGGTGAAATCGTTTCCATGTGGACCGCCGAGTCATTACAGCCATGAGAGAAAACCCGGAGGGGATGCGGGTGTGGGAAAAGTGGATGATGAGAAAGGAAAAGTGGGAGGAGGGAAGGAGGGAGGGCCCCGAAGGAGAGAAGCAGTAGTGGAAAAGGAGGAGAAGGGGGGTGACAAATTCCAAGAAGACGAGCCATTATCTAAACGGAAGGAAGGGCGGAAGAGAGACAGAGGAGGAGACGTGCGTGGTACGATCGCCACGATATGAGATCATTCGCCTGTTTTCACTAGGTAGCCCAGCATATCTGGTGTGTGTGTGTGTGTGTGTGTGTGTGTGTGTGTGTGTGTGTGTGTGTGTGTGTGTGTGTGTGTGTGTGTGTGTGTGTGTGTGTGTGTGTGTGTGTGTGTGTGTGTGTGTGTGTGTGTGTGTGTGTGTGTGTGTCACACACCTGCTGAAACTGACTGCTGTCTATTCTAAAATTACTATGAACTGAAGTTCACCTTATATTTCTAGCTGCAGCTTCAGACCATAGACGGTAAAGGATTTGGCATAGCAGAAGTTTGGAGGCTAAGTCTGTAGACCTGTGCCGTATGTCGTTAAAGTGTTTAACGTTCAGTGGGCTCTGTGGTGGAAGCTGTGTCAGAGATTTCCTGCAGTCCTTGAACAGGTTTTAACAAGATTCTTTGTTTGAAATGAACCCTGGCTTTAACAAAGAGGCACATCTGTATGTTGAAGAAGACTGTTTTTTCTTTTGTGCACAGATGGACTTAATTCTAAAAAGATTTGGATTTTTTCTTCTTCCCACAATTTGAGAAGGATATTTGTTTTAGATGCAGCTGTTTTTCCACAGCACATGGTCCTCAATTAGTATCAATATTTTTTTTCCCTCTCTCGTGGAAGATAATACATTGTTTGACAATGTATAATATGTAAGTGTAACCAAACTGAAGGAAATGTCACTTGACATTGAATGTGTAAACTAGTTGGAGTCCTATGTTTTAGGGGCTTTGAGAGGGTAGAGCCAATGAAGTCATGAGTCAAATGTTCCTTCGTCTAAAACCACTCAGGAACTCTGCTTGCTTTATGACACTCATTAAATCATAAATTCATTAATTCCTCCATTGCTTGCTTCCTTCCTTCGTCCAGTCGAAAGAAGTTCAATATCCCACCTTAACTGGATCATACTTTTTAATCCATCAATAATTCCTTTGTGTGTGCGTTTGCTTGCTTACTGTTGATGTCGTTCCTGTCGTCAGTTTAGCCAGGGAGTACAAACCGATGTGTGGAGTGTGTTGGATAAACCTTTTGGTTGTCTAGGCTGAAGCCTTATTGAACACAGACCCAGGTTCTCTCTCTCCCCGCCCACGGACAGCGCCGGTGTCTCTATGTTTCTCACTGCACTCCCCTTCCCCGTGTCTGACCCCTTCACCTTCCTGTGCACGTGTTTCCAATCTATACCGTGTGTCTTTGAAGTTTGTGAAGTGATTGTTTGGTTTGGAGCGTTGCAGAAATGCTTGGTCACGCGTGCTAGCGACGGTCATGAGAGGTTTCCCCTTGGAAGTCGGCATAAAATACAGTACGGAGACACACTGGCGCGCACACGCATGCAGCACTGACACTGTGACGAGTGTCAGTGAGAGAAATAGAGGGAGAAAGCAGAGGGAGATAAATAGATCAGAGACAGAGAGAGAGCAGAGAGAGGGATCAAAGGGGTCCTACTACACTGAAGGTGATCCTTAAAGTGGGGCAGAATATGAGGATGTAGAGAGATAATCCTGGACAGGTGGACTCGTGGATGGGCACGTTTTATTTTGGAGGAATTCTCGTTCAGATATTTGTTAATCGACGATGTAGCTACAGTATAACTGACATCCTTTTAGCCTGAGTAGCCTTATTCTAGATAGGTATCTCTGAATAATGCTGCAAGAATGGCTCCTTTTAAATGTGTACTTGTGCAATAAAAGCTCTGATAATAAAGACTAGGTAAGCTGCTGTCTACTGCCCAACATGAACCACCATAGCTGCTCTTGCTGACTAGTTTGATCTCCACTGTTTGATTCACAACCAAACAGCATCAGACACTCAGGTACATTCGCTCTGTTACTCAATCAGCTTTCTCTATGCAAGTGGAATATACTTAAAAAGTGACAAACTAATTCAGTTTGACAGAGGTTAGGATTGCTGTGAAATCCAACTGTTCCATCCATGACAAGGTTCCCCGCTCTCGCTGAGTCTGAGCAGAATACGCTGACACCCATTACAATTTATTATACAATAAAGACCTCAATCCAATAAAAACAAAAGTGTTCCACTGCCATAATGCACTACTTGGACATAAGCCCGACATTAATATCTGGGAAAAACAAATAGTTATTTCCATGATCTTTTCTTCGCATATCAATCTCTTATCTTTTATTGCTTGTGTTGATCCACACTTGTCTCATCGTTGAGCCGGTCTGGCTTGGGAGCAACAGCAGGCGTTATGGACGTCATTGTTCTACTTTGACACCATGTGACGGCTGGTGATGTGAACCAGATGTTCCACCTGGCCCACTGGTACTGGGCTCAGCTGTCCTCCTCTATTAGCACAGACACCGCTACATGTCTGCTGCTACTGGCGCTACATCAGTGAAAGTGGAGAAAGAAAGAAATATGTAAATGCAAAGGCAGAGAGACATGGGTTAGGCTGAATGGATGGTCATGGATTAGGGATTTGAAACAAAAGGTAATCAAACAGAATATAGCTGGATAATGGTTCCTCAAGACGTTATCCAAAGGGTTGAAAAAGGCTTCCAGTGTATGCATGTTCGAGTGTGGGGCGTTGCAGTCTATCGTAGCTGGTATTGGGCTCGAGGTGGGGAGAATCCTCCAAGGAAATGCCAGACTATTACAGGGTCACACACGCACGCACACATAAACATGCACACGGGCGCGCATGCATGCACACACAAATGCACACACAGGCACAAAGAATTGCATGTGGGCAGTGGCACGCATACAAATTCACACGGACACACACACATGCATGCACACATAAATACAGACACATAAAGAATTGCACGTATACACACACACACGCACAAAGAATTGCACGTACGCACACACACACACACACACACACACACACACACACACATGCACACAGGAAATCAATCCCAAGTCTCCAGCCAGCAGTGTTTTTCTCTGCACCTGAGCAGCAGCAACAATAACAGCTAAATTAAAAGATAATACATTTCTAATAACAAATATGCTCTTCCCCTATCTGAAAGTCATTTTTTCTCCTCGTGTCGGGTTCCTTTCAGAACATGTCTGGGTTTTATGGGGAAGGGTATGTTCAGTCTAGTCGAAGGTCATGAAAAGGTACTTCAGAGGTCCTGCTTTCTTTTAGTAATCCATCTCTCGCATGGCTGAGCTGCAAAGCCGTTTTTTGACCAGCTCTTCCAGGAACACTGTGGCACCACTTGGTAAAGTCTAAACATCGAATGGGTTAACCACGATGTTGTATATCGCACAGGTTTTATAGACTGACGGCTCCTTATCTGACATGTCCAAGGATTCATTCCTGCTTCATCAGTCACCATGAGAGAAGTTCAACCTTTAAAATGTTTACAGAACAGAACCAGCAGCCGAATTTATGGACTGCCGGAGGAGGGGGGAACACTGGGAACACTTCAGGAGCTCAGTACAGCCAAACTATTCAGCAGCACGCTCCTGCCAAACCCTGTTCATTTGATTAGGGACGTTTAACAGTTTACATTCTCCAAACCTAGTAGGAAGGGGAAGAACCTCGGGGGGCTCGCAGGGAGGAGGAGCGCAAGAATACATAAAAATGATAACTGCAATATGGTCATCTTTTGACTTTACCTGCAACTGGTTGCCCAAACCATGGAGACACTGTTGCTGTAAGCTGTTTAGACGGTCAACCATGGCTTTATTTTGCACACACATGCTCTACATACCCATATTTAACGTAGTTAACTGCAAAACTAAAATTTTGGCCACAACCCTCCGCCAGATTAAATTTTGGCCTTACAATGGGAAGAATTTGGGCACCCCTGTAAACAGTGAAGGCTTCTCCATTGAGAAATGAATGATCTCCTACGCCGTAAATGGATGTTTTCGAACTATGCTAGGCTCCATACCCCGGAAGTAGGGGCCAAAAATTAAAACCAAGCCCCCAGGAACAGTGCATACTTCCGCAATCCACCAGTGCCCAGCGGCCAAGCCTGGTATTGCAGCTGTTTAAGCAGGCTGTGGACGGGTCCCTTCATTCAAGGGGCCCAGAAGTAGATATCTCCGTTCACTCCAATACAAGTGGGGAACAGGAATGCGTCTCTGCAAAAAATGACTGGATATCAATCAAAGGCTCATATGACATGTACTGAAAAATGTAAGTTTTCTCTTTTCAAAACGTCACCTCATGCGTTTTATTAGCTATTATGTTATTATTTTTTGCTGGAGAAGGAGGGGTGGGCAGCTGAAAGGAGTCGTAGTGAAACAAATGTTGTTTCGGCCCGGCATTCAAGAGGGCCTAGTGCTCCGTTAACTTATAGGCCTACATCAGCTGTTCCCAAACTTTTTTTCCTGCGCCCCCCTTCTACGTCCCAACCGGGTTGGCGCACCCCCAATCCCCACTTCAAAAAGAAGAAAAAAAAAAACGCAACAAAGCTTTGTTTTATCGCCATATAAAGACTCATGTTTAATCAAATATAGCGCAAATATAGAGCAAATATCCAGAACACGCATGACAATAACAACGTCAACAAATGAAACTGAAACTGAAACTTTCAAGTGCGACATTAAAATTTGCCTACACACGATCCACAACATAATTAAGTAACAAAGAACATAGGCTCAAACATAAAATAAATTAAAAGAGGATCCATCTGGAACTTTTCAAGTGCAGCGCAAAAGTCGCTCAGCCTGCAGCGAGAGAGAGAGAGGGAGGGGGTTGGGAGACGGGGAGGAGGATGTGTGAGTATTCCCAGTAGGCCTATATGTGTAGCAATAATATTGTCACGACCCCACTGGTATCTAGGGAAAACCGTCTCTCTGTCTAGGCAGGAGTCGAGACACATACGTGGTATAACCACAGCTGGTAGGCAACTAGCTTCCGGGGCACGTGTGTAGTGACTCACCTGGGTTCCTGGTGAGTGCTAGTCCTTCTCTCTCTTGCTATGGAGATAGCCCAAGCGTTGTGGTGAACGGTAGCTGTCTCGTTCAGTTATGGTTTACATGTTTAGACAAACACTTGACAAACAAAGACGGTGAAGGGGCGGTCACGTTCCCCCGTTGGACTCCTTAGCTCTGGTGTGTACTGGCATCTGGGTGAATGGCTTTACAAAGTCTTATCCTGCCGGCTGTAACCACTGGCCACCATGCTGTGTATATCCTCCATCTTGGATCCCCCAGGTGACCACAATCAACCAATCAAGGGAGCCACTCCCACCGTTACCATGACCACCAGTTACCAACTAGCTTAACCTTACCCAACAGTAGGATCGTGACAATATCAACTAGGCCTACTTACCCATATTAATGCGACGGGTGGGCTTGCATCTTGGCACAAAGCTCTCCGAAGTTTGGCGCAGTGGAAGACAGTTTAAGCCTCAAATCCTTCTCAACAGCATCCAGTCTTTGCTGATGTTTAGTTTTAACTGCTGCCATAGCAGAGAAACCAGCCTCGCAGAGATAAGTTGTGGCGAAGGGCATCAAAACTCTGAAGGCTTGCTTTGCAAAGACTGTGTATAATGTCAGTGACTCGGTCCAAAAATCCACAAGTGGCTTTCGTTTGAACTGCAACTGCAGTGCTCCATCAGACGACAGCTCGATCAGCTGCTCCTGCTCATGAAATGACAGCTGTGGGACGGGCAGGGAAACTTCAAATGGATTGCGAAACCAAACGCAAGATGTGTCCATAGGTGGGAAGCGTTTCCGTAGCTTCTCGGCAAGTTGGTTGAGGTGTTCAATTACGAGACTTTTCACATGCTCACCCAGGTCCACGTCATTTTCCCCCAAGAACTCGTGAAGCGTAGGGAAACACAGGTGTGTGTTCCCACTCACACAACTCGCCCAGAACCATAGCTTCTTTATCATGGCCTCAACCCTGTCTTGTGTGTTGAACACAGTTACACCGACTCCCTGCAGACTTAGATTGAGTTCATTCAGAGCTGAGAAGATGTCCGCTAGATAGGCAAGCCTTTTCAAAAAAAATCTTCGTCATGCATACTGGAGGCCAAAGGAAAGGGATTCTCCTCAAAAAACTGCTGCAATTCGTGCCGGAGTTCAAAGAACCTTGTCAGCACTTTGCCTCAGGACAGCCAACGCATCTCTGTGTGCAGCAGCAGTGATCTGTGTTCGCTGTCCATCTCATTGCATAACATTGTGAATATTCTTGAATTTAGCGGACAAGCTTTAATGAAGTTCACCAGTTTGACTGCGTCGTTAAGCACTGCAAGTAGATCAGCTGCCATATTTTTGGCTGCGAGGGCCTTTCTGTGAATACTGCAGTGTAACCAGCTGATGGATGGACAGACTTTCTTAATATGAGCAATAAGCCCTGTGCGTTTCCCCGTCATTGATTTTGCCCCATCTGTGCAAATTCCCACACAGTGGTCCCAGTCGATCCCATTGGTCCTCATAAAAACGTCAACTAAATTGAAGATTTCCTCTCCTGCTGTTCGGGTAGCAAGGGGCCGACAGAACAAAAAATCTTCTTGTACTGTTCCTTCAAAAAGGTAACGGACATACAGAAGAAGATTGGCCAGATTTGCTGTAGACTCGTCTACTTGCAGAGAGTAAAACTCACTTTTCTTTACACGGCTGACTAGTGTAGCCAGAATATCTTAAGGCATGGCATCAATGCGGCGCGACACAGTGTTATTGGACACAGGAATCATGTCCAACTTTTTTGCCAAAAACGAAAAAATAACTTCACATCGTGCGTCTTTTTACAATTTATTTGTTACCAGCATTCGTAGTGTTGATCAGCAGAGAAATAGTCTGCAAAGTCGTTGACGTCGCTTAGCAACGGAAGACGCTGGGGTTGACAAGTTACCGGTCTACTACCCATGCACGTGAACGGAGCGTTCCACGGCATTGAGAAGACCTGTGTAATAAAGGCCTATACATTTTTGTTTATTGCATAGATTTCTCCTCAGATTAGGCCAATAAAGCAATGATTTAAAAAATCAACTCCAAAAAAAAAATCTGGCCGTCCCGAGGCGAGTGGTGGGAATTTTTTTTTTTTCCGACCCGGCCCGCGGGACGGGTCGGGTCGGGTCATCCGTTGCTATGTGACGTCAACGACTTTGCGGACTATTTCTCTGCGGATCAACACTATGAATGCTGGTAACAATTAAATGGTAAAAAGACGCACCATGTGAAGTTATTTTTTCGTTTTGGCAAGAAGCCATGTAATAAGCGGGTATGTATAGAACGTCGCCGGTCATTATCGAAAGTGAGCCCCTTCAGGGCGAACAGGACACCAACGCACAGCGGAGGTGTCTTGCTTCGCCCTGGGCTTATTTTCCCGATAATGACCGGCGTTCTATACATTATCCCTTAGCAGAGTAGGCCTAAGTAACAAATGTGTTTAAAGTTACCCATGTATTACAAAAAAAATTCGGGTTGAAATCGGCCTCGGGCTCATAATTACATTTAATGTGTCGGGCCGGGCTCGGACACAACGTGCCGGGTCGGGCTTGATTTTCTGTCACTCTGCCGTCTGAACCCGCTCAGTCGTGTGTCTCATTTCCACTGATCAGTCCGCTACTGTTCTTTGCGGTACAGTGCGGCCCGTTCGGTTGTATTGGCGTTTCCGTAGCGCTGCGGAGACCGTGGCCGGGCTGCGGAGCCTGCGGCCGGACAGGGCTGAATTGTTTGCTACTCTGACCATTCTGTTTGATATTGTGAAAAGGATGTTAGTGAATGATTCAGAGCATGAAGCATTTTAAATGGTATTACTTTTGGTCTTGTGTCTTAATTTTTCTTAAAACAATTGTAGCTGAAAATAAACATAGCCAAATTACAACCAATAGCTTCAGTCATTGCGGGCAAAAATAGGCCCAATTCTAGGCCCAGATTTTTTTATTTAGTTTTTCAAATCAAGAGTAGGCCCTGGTTTGACTAATTGGCTTTTGAATCCTTTCCTTCTGCCCTTTTAGTCCAAGACATGCTGCCCACCAGCTTTCAAAGTACAAGGTTGCCACTGGTGGATTTGTACCAATTCACATAATTATTCCTCCCTGCTATTTTGTAGTTAGCAACTTGAAACAACTTGAGTCTCACATACTTATGCCACCATACACCACTAACTGTGCAAGCAGGCCAATGGCAACCAAGCACTCAGTCCTTCCTCCCTCAAATTAAAAACCACCAGCCGCCACTGGTAAACAATGTTTAAAACAGACCCCAGAAAATTATTAGTAGTAGAATTTTGAATTGCAGTGACTGAATGTCATTCAGCAGCACAACCACCTGAGGACTGATTGGCCTGCAATCAGCACACAGCCAATCAGAGAGCTCCTGCTCGCTCATTGGAAAAGCAGCAGTGGTGTAGGCCAACTGTGAACGTACCTGAACACACGAATGGTCTTATTGGAGGATTTAGGATAAAATTCAGGGAGCAAGGGAAGGAGCAGAACAGGATGGAAGAGAGAAGGGAAGTAATTAGGAAGAAATTAAGGAAAGATTAGAAACCAAGTCATTAAGTCCAAAAACAAATCAGCACAATCCAATCACCTGCAATCACAGATACATCTCCAACACTTAATACAATAGTGCCGCATGGTGAAAAGATGAATATGATATAGTATAATGTGTCAGAATCATTGTCTAATCCCAGGATAAATTGAAGGCACACTCCAGCGAAGTGAAAGAATGTAGGTCGTCTGAAGAGGAAGAATGTATGGCAGTAAATATTTTGTTTCCCCGGAGACCGAAGGGAGGAATGCAAAGAGTAATGACTTTCTCCCATCACAATGTGTTTTTAATCTCTCTCTCTCTCTCTCTCTCTTTCTCTTTTGAGAGCTGAAATTCTTGGTGTAGAAGGATCTCTAGGCCCTGAAGGAGTGCAGTGCGGGTTCTGCTTCGGGATCCCGTCCTGGTGAACATGATGGAATGGCTCTGTTACGCACTAAGTGATTTGTTCGTACCAATGTGTTTCTATTGTCAACCCTCATGGGGGTTACTAGTGTATCTGTTAGGTCTGTTTCTATTGTATGCCATCAAGGGGGTAATCTCTCTCCCATCTCTCCAATCTCTCTCCCATCTCTCTCCCTATCCCTCTTTCTCCCCTGCATCTCACTTTATCACTGTCCCGTTAATTTTTCCTCTCTCTCTCTCTCTCTCTCTCTCTCTCTCTCTCTCTCTCTCTCTCTCTCTCTCTCTCCCTCCATCCCCCTCCCTCCCCATCCCCCTCCCTCCCCCCCTCCCTCCCTCCTTGTCTCTGTAAACTCTTTGTCGGATGTTTATCTTTGCCGAGCCCAGGCAGCGCTATAGTCTCCATGGAGGCTATAGCGCTGCATTGCTATGCGTGTTCCTGATTGGCTAACCTTTGACCCCCTGTGTTTTCATGCGGCCAGTGTGTTGTTCTGGTTGGAAGGAAGTAAATGATATGAGGGCTGAACGGAGGGAGAAGGAGGTATTTTACCGCTCTGTTCTCCATGTCGTTCACTGCCTGACGTTTACAGCTCCTGTGGAAAGAAGCAGCGCCAACATTGTGAGTCATAGCTGGCGGCGCCCGGCGGATCCCTCTCTACACTCCACATCGGTCCTTCTCCTCATTTCCACTCTAAATCTCTCTCAATCCGTCCTCCCTGTTGCCCTGTCCCAGCTCTGTTTTTCTCTTTGTCACTCTGTCATCTCTATCCTTTGTCTGGCTCTTGTCCTCTCTGTCTACTTATCTCTCGCTCTTTCTCCTTTAACCTTTCCCCCTCTCTACATCTCTCTCCCTCATCCCCTAACTCAATCTCTCGCTCTCTTGGCCTTATGCATGGCCACCAGGGATCTAACAGGCTCTCCCACGCTCTCAGGTTCAACCTTGCCAAGTTCATGGACCCACAGAGCGAGGCCGTTCCCGCCAAGTTCTGGTTCTCCGCTGGCAGACGAGGAGCCCTCCCTCGGGTTCTCTAAAGACCCTGCCTCCTCAAACGCTTTATCATGAGTTTTTACACCCTTCAAAGAACTTTCATGAAGAAATAACCATTCACATTTGTTTTTGTCCTATTTATCCCTTTCAATTGCATTTTCCGACCAAAACTGCCAATTTCTCCCCGCAGTCATTCCTTTGAACAAGTTTTCTTTTCCTTTTTTTGCAAAGGAATTACATTATGCCCGCTTCAACCCACGACCTCATTCCCAACCTCAGGCGCCCCTCCTCCAACCGGCATTACCACAACCACCCAACATTATTCATCAGTTGTAGCGAGGGAAAACTCACAGACCACTGGTTTGGCAGAGTTAGGGTATGCCAAAACCGTAGTAACAGAAGAGTAAAGTGGGCATTTTGTGGGTGGATGTCCTGGGAAAGAGACCTTGGGACGCCAAGGACCTCACATCAGGAAGAAGGAGGAAATGTGGAGACCAGATTCACGCTAATCTGTTAGGGCTAGCTAGTATCTAGTAAACTAGCTAACTAGGGAAGAAAGGAGAAAGGGCACAAGGAACAGGATTTCAATAATGATCATAGTGATGTTAGTGATTATGATTTCCTTGCCAGTTTACGTCATATTTATCTTTACAAGGGGTTGGATCGATTTATGGAAATCAATGAGATAATCTCGAGCTACATTAAATCTTAAAAATGAAGGATATCGAAGTAATTGGGCCGCACGATTTACAAAACAAGGATAATTATAATTATTTCGCCCGATATCAGGGTTGTGATTATTCGGTGTGATTCACAGATTATCTATTCAATTAATATTCTGTTATGCTTACTGTAATTAAAAAACATTAAAAATAAAGGAACTGCTTAATTGTAACTGTTAGTCATTTCAGTATAATGTGTAACAGGCATAAAGAATCAGTTGTGTGTGACATTTTAAAGATCCCATGGCATGCTTCTTTATGGATGCTTTAATATAGATATTAGTAGCCCCCAAACACAGTTTTTTAAGACGTTCCCGAAATTCTGCCGTGGTGCAGAATTACAGCCACTACGAGCTAGTCGCACATTGAGCTTTCCCCAAATGCGCCGTATCGGTGTCTGTAGCTTTAATGTAAATTGAGAGAGGCTGGTCAAGGAGGAGGGTGGGGGTGTTGCCCTGAGCAGCTTGCAGCCACGGTACAATGCACTCTTTTTACCGTGGATGTATCGCAAAGGCGAGGCGCACACAGCCTTTAGCTGTGTTCTGTAAATATTCTAGAACACACGGGAGTCCTGGAGCTCTATATCTAAATAATATCATATTATACATAGATATCTATATCATATAATATATATTATCATGGCCAAAAGCTGTGTGAGCCACCAGACGATATTATGAATCTCAAACGACCGCGTCGGGTTCTCCGACGTCTCTGGTTCTTCCACGTCCACATCAATCTGAACCAGGCACGGCGCCAGGATACCAGTGGTGGATGGGCCAGACAAATTCTGGTTGGTCCTTAAATTAAAAACCTTACGAAATCTAATACAAATGACTGACTAATATACTGTTATATTATCTGTGTATAATAGCTTGATGCACTTTAAATATTTTGTAGCACTTTAAAAAGTTTCGGTGCATAGGACCGACCTATCCGCGATCGCTCCATAGGCCTTTTTACACTGCCAAGCCGGTTCGGTCGCGGCTTGGCACAAATGAACGTTCCTCTGCGTCTTTCTCGTAGATCGCACCATCTTTCAACGTCTTTGTTAAATGCGACTGCATCACTTTCTCTCCCATGATGGTCAGCAGCTCGCGGATTCCACTGTCTCACCAGTTAGGACTGCTCATGTTGATATCACTGCGTTATTGTCTCTGTTGTAGATAACGCAGCAACACCTCTACCCAAGCCCCCCGCACCCCCTCTTGTGCTGCGGAGCGTCTAATCGCGTTTGCATAAAAAATAAACCGCCAGTGGGTAGGGTCCGGGAGTGTAAAGACGTCTCTTGGTACTGACCAAAGAAGAGCGCTTTGGAATCTCCATTACACACCATACCTGGCTGTGATTTTGCGCGTCACTCTATAGATCCAAGGCCAATAGACTGTAAAAGCGGTCAGGAATCGAATATATCCCACATAGTTTAGTTATGCTTCTATAACATGAGGCCGACTATTTCAGAATTCTGTTGAATTTAAGTTAAGTTTAAGTTTTCAACAATATTTCAATATCATTAGCAACAGACCGAGCTTGACTTATTATACAAAGAAGATGCAATCAATTGTAGCCTAGGCTGCTACGAGATAATAACTAATACTATAGCCCCCCCCCCCCTGTACTTATAGTAGTCCTGAATATTACTGAGACAAAAAAGGGTTCAGCCGTAGACACAGTATAAAGGAAGTTTCACATAATCTGCTGAACCCAAGGTTGCCTACGTCAAAGCAGGGCAACTTTCGCATTCATGCTGTAACCACTAAGAGAGTAAACAAAGGGAAACCTAGACACACTGCTAACCTCACAAATCTCATATCTATTGCCTCCAAACCAAAAACAACATTAAAGCCCATCAACAACACCATCAGGATGGCTCTACTTAATGTGAGGTCTCTTAATAACAAATAATTTTTAGTTAATGATTTTATTACCACTTCTAAACTGGATTTTATGTTTTTAACTGAAACATGGCTGGAACAAATTAACAGTGCAACCGTTCTGATAGAGACAGCTCCTCCCAACTATAACTTTTTGGATGCATGTAGATCTGGAAAAAGAGGTGGAGGGGTTGCTGCTATATTTAAAAATGTATTTCAGGGGAAACAGATGTTATTTGGTGATTTTCCATCGTTCGAATACCTTAGTGCTGTATTGAAATGCTCCCCAAAAGTTCTCCTATTAATTATTTACAGGCCACCAACAAATTCTGCAAATTTTTTCGATGACTTCACAGAATTATTGTCTAGCATCTCCACATAATTTGACTGTCTAGTTATAACTGGTGACTTCAATTTTCATACTGATGATTTGAATGACAAGTGTGCAAAAAAACTTTTTACCATTTTGGACACATTTGAACTCAACATGTGAAAGAG